>NC_056728.1:1090550422-1090628141 GCF_019279795.1 Protopterus annectens
TAAAATAATGATTAAAGTTTGTTCCCTCATTATTTTTAATTTAATTCTTGAGCAAAGAACTTCAGAGATATTTTAGTTTGTTCCTTATACAATTTCTGGATTTTTGGCAAGTTGTTGTGAATTGCAATCACTAAATAATGACAAGCATGTGAGTTTCAAAGTTTGCATCCTTCAGAAAATGCTTGCTAATGCAAAGCATCTTAATCTAGCAACTAAGTATACAAGAAAAGTGCTTAAGAAGAAGTTGAGAGGGACTAGAGGAGTTGCAGTGGGTTATACTGTACGCCTCTGACAGGAGTGAGCCAAGGTACATCTGTGGGCCATTATTTACAAATGTATTCACTTGATATCAAATAGATATGCGAGATGTACTGTCCTACAAGTGGCTATAACTAGTTATTTCTGTACATGTGCCTGTGTAAAGAGGGCATAGTTCTCAGTTGTTCGTGGTTTGTGGTCTGTTGTTCAAACAATTTGTGGCTTTCTGGTAAACAGTTGTAGAATATACTCATTTAATAATGGCAGACATGATTTGGGAAAAGCCGAAAGACACAACAACATCAACAACATGGTCTTTAGAAAATGAAACAAATGGCGACACCAGAAACAGCTCAATGCAGCTTGACCAAATTAAAAGATCAGATAAGCACAAAGTCAAGCATAGCAACTGCGGAAAGGGTAGAGCATTAAATAACTAAGAGCAGGGTATAACATTAAAGTAAGCATTTTCTAAAGATATAAAATTCTAAAATGTATAAAATCCTAGAGCTCAGTGATGAGCACTTTCGGCATAATCCCTTCTTCAGATCTCTAAGGAATTAGAACTTTCTCAACTACCATATGCAATTGTAAATTCCCCTCCAAGAGATGTAAGGCTTGTACCCACATTGACTGTAGACATCTGTTTCCAACATCCAAATACTGGGAGAAAATGTACCCTTGGTGCATATGCAGATTGTAATACCAAAAATGTTATGTACATTGTGTGCTGTACTTCATGCACTGGTTGACTAATACACCTTTTAAAGATAGAATCTTACATCGTTTATCTGATGTAAGGCTTCATAATAAAACTAATGCCCTAAGTTCATCCTGGTCACAAATTCTGCTTCATGGCACTAGAAATTATAGTGGAGAGCCTGAGACATGGTGACCTAGTTAATAGAACTGAAATAATTGAACTAAGGTGGATTGCAGATTTGCAGGCTGACAAGTTACAGGGCCTGAATGGAATGGTTCCTTTAAAGCTCTTATTAAAAGGGCAGAAGCTAAGGAGATGAACTTCAGCTGTATTAGTTCTTTCAGATGCAAGGAAGTTCCTTTATTATTTAAATGCAAGCAGATGTTCATCGTGTTACACTGCTGCAGTCATTACACTTGGGTTATCCTGCCGTCAGGCGGTCCCGCATCGGGTTATCCTGCCGTCAGGCGGTCTCGCAGTCGGCCAGAGTTCCAAAGTCTTGGTCCGGCGTCGGTTGCTGTCTCTTCTTCCCTGACGTCAGTGCGCCAGGGGTATATAAGATGCATCCGACGCCATTTTCTTCAGTCTTTCTTGCCACGCGGTGCCCGAAGCAAAAGCAGTTCGCAAGTGCAGGTCAGCCGACTCCTGAGATTTTCAAAGTCGAATTTCAGATCCGAAGTCTTCAATAAAGCTAAGTACCCCATTGGGGAAACTTTTTTCTTGCCTCAGACCGATGTCAGAAAAAGTTAATAATTGTATTTCTTGTGGGAAGCAAATACCTCATAAGGACTTCCACTCTTACTGTATTCCATGCCTAGGCCCTGATCACGACATCACTAGTTGTCGGTTTTGTGCTAGATTTAACAAACGCACTATAAAATGACATTATGATTTTGCTTTGCACTACTTTGGCCGAAGGTTCAATTATACAATGCCGTCGGAACAACCGACGACTGCAATTCATAAAAAATGCAAAGACAAGGATAAAGACAGGCACCCGAGGTCCAAAATTGACGACGAAGCCTCTTCTAGGTCAGTCGCCGGTTCTCAGTGAGGCGCTTTCGGAGCCCTGGACACCCGCTACCTCAGAGCCACAGGCCGCCTCCGACTCCCACGTGGAGACAGCTAGGCCTCTGGAAACTCAAGGTATTGGGCCTACGGAAATTAATCTCTCAGATGGGTCCGGAGCCGCTGAGCAGGCATCGGCTTCTGAGGGTGTTTTCAGGCCTTCACAACTTACCATTAAAGCAACAGCCAAGACAAAAACACCATTAAAGACAAAGAAGCAAGTACAGCATTCTCCTGGACAGTCCTCCATGCCTAAGAAACAGATGCTCAAAATGGCCGAAGACCTCATTACTGTAATCAGGGGTTCCCATCCCCCTCCTGAGGAAAAGACGTAGACAGGATACAAACTATGATTCCTCTGATCAGGTTTCCATTTCCTCTGAGTCCTCTTCAGATCAGGGATACTCTCTACCCCACTATGAGAACTCTGATGCTGAAGTATCTATCCCTTCAGCCTCTCCTCCTGAGGATTACTCTTTTGGGGAAACTTTACATACCATGAGGGAGCACTTCCATTGGGAAAGTCAGGATTATTCAGAATCCAAGAAAAGGCTCAGGGACTTCCTTTTATTGCCTCAGCACAGGCCCCTTGCTATTCCACCTGTGTTAGATATTGTGGATGATGTGTTCTCTGAATCCAGCTTATCTCCTGATTCTTTGCCCCCTGCACCAGCCAAGCCAGATAGGTATTATAGAGTCCCTGACTCTCACAAGATTCTTTATAAAAACCCTTCAGCTGACCCAGAAACCATTTCCCAGGGTCCCAAAGGGGTTAAGGCTTCCATTGCCAAAAATCCAGTCCCCTCTGACAGAGATTCTAGAGCACTGGATAGATGGGGGAAGAAAGTTTACACTTCTGCAACTTTAGCAGTAAGGGCTTTAAATTGCCAGTTTCACATGCTTAAGTACAAACAATATTTAATGGCTCAGTTAAGACAGAAAATGCTTACAAGCTCAGAAGCTCCTGACTATAAAGAAATGCAGGATTTATTGCATGCAGTTGAACAGGTGGGAAAACCATACTCTGCAATGGGGATGTTCTTCATCTCACATTGCTGCAGTCCTTACACTTGGGTAGTCCGCTGTCCTCGGTCGGCCAGAATATCAAAGTATAAGGCTGACGTCGGTCAAGGCGCATTTGACTGACATCAGGACGTCAGGGTACAAATGCGCATGACCGACGTCATATCCCCAGTCTTTTTTGCCGCATGGTCCGATGCAGAAGCAGCATTGCAAGTGCCGGTTGGCGTTCTGAGATTTTTCGATTTCGAAGTTTCAGACCGAGTTCAAAGTTGGCTAAGTACCCCGTTGGGGAACATTTTAGTTTTTTCTTGCCTCAGTGATTTACCGGATGTCAGAAAAAGTCAATAATTGCATTTCTTGTGGGAAACAGATACCGCATAGAGATTATCATACTTTGTGTATTCCTTGCTTAGGGCCTGAGCACGACGTTGTTGGCTGTCGCTCTTGTGCTAGATTCAATAAACGCACTATAAAGAGAAGGTTGGATTGTGCCAGGTTAGTCTTTGGGAAGCGGTGCAATTATAAAATGCCGCCGGATGCTCCGGCCCGCTTCTTCAAGAAGCGCAAGGACAAAGCAGTTAAGCCTAGGCTAGAAGAACCGTCTGTACCGGACGCCGGTTCTTTAGAGGTGTCGGTGGAGCTGGTGGCTCCACCGGAGGTTTCTTTGTGTTCCCAGGGTGAGACTTTATTATTGCAAGATGTGGCCTCTCAGGAGGCAGGTCAGGCTGAGGGGCTTCTCAGGTTACTATACTCCCCTCCCTTCCTAGGGTGGCTAGGCCCTCTCCTTCTGTTTCAAGGGCTTCTCCCAGGGGCAGGCCAGGTTCAGTTTCAGTTGGTGTCACCCCTAGTTCTTCTGGAACTGTGCCCAAGAAGCATATGCTTAAAATGGCAGAAGATTTGATTACTTTGATTAGGGGTTCTATGCCCCCTCCTGATAAGAGACCTAGGGTGGAGCCTGAGCTAGGGAGTTTTGAGCAGGCTTCAGATGTTTCAGAGTCTTCGGCTGAAGACTTGCAGGAGTACTCTCCTTATCTGATTCTGATGTGGATGATTCTACTCCTTCTGCTTCTCCTCCTGAGGATTTTTCTTTTTCAGAAACTCTTCATTCCATGAGGGAGCATTTTAAGTGGGAAGGTCAGGACTTCTCTGATTCCAGGAAAAGGCTTAGGGAATTTTTGTTTTTACCCCAGCATAGGCTTTTGGCTATACCTCCTGTTTTGGATGTAGTGGAAGATGTTTTTACTGAGGCTTCTCTTAATCCTGATTCTTTGCCTCCTGCTCCTGTTAAACCGGATAGGTATTACAGGGTGCCTGAAGCTCATAAGTTTCTTTTTAAGAGTCCTAGGGCAGACCCAGAAACTGTTAGCCAGGGGCCTAAAGGTGTTAAGGCTTCTGTTGTAAAGAATCCGGTTCCTGCAGACAAAGAAGCCAGGGCCTTGGATAGATGGGGAAAGAAAGTTTATACTTCTTCCACTCTTGCTATGAAGGCTTTGAATTGCCAGTTTCACATGTTGAAATACCAAAACTATCTCCTTTCACAATTGAAGGCTAAGGTTGATGCTCTGGCAGACGGTATTGATTGTAAAGAGTTGCAAGATTTAGTACATGTTTCTGAACAGGTGGGTAAGCATTCTTTGCAATGTGGTTTTGATGCTGTACAGGCCTCGTCTAGGGTGGCTGCCACTGGGTCAGTTCTTCGCAGGCACGCCTGGCTGAGGGATCAGAATTTGTCTGACCATGTTAAAACAAGGATTTTAGATGCTCCTTTGCAATCTGACGTGTTGTTTGGTTCTCCTGTTGAGGCAGTTTTAAAGAAAATGGAAGACAAGGCTAAGTCTATGCAGACTGTTAAAGATTTTTTGCAGGTCCAGCCTCCAAAGTTTAGTAGAAATTGGCCTACTAAGGGGTGGACGATCCTTCTTATGATTCCCAGTCTAGGGGTAGATCTAGACGTGGTAGGGGCAGAGCTCAAGGCTCTTTCAGGCCTAGAACAGGGAGTTCTCCTGCACAGTCTTCGGGTGAGGGCAGGGGTCAGTCCTTTCGTAAACAGACCCAATGACCTACCTTTTCAGCTGCCAGAGCCTTCGCCTGGCAGCACCTTTGGGAGGAAGGTTGGCACTTTTCAAAGAAAATTGGAGTTTAATTACCCAAGACAGATGGGTATTGGATATCATACACCACGGCTACAGGTTTTATTTCCATACCTTGCCTCCTTTCAAAGGCATGCCAGACGTTCCTCCTCAACAAAGAATAGAGGCTCACAAGCAAGTTTCTCTGTTGCTCCAAATAGGGGCCATACAGCCGGTCCCTATGCCAGAAGTGGGCCTAGGATTTTATTCTCGCCTGTTCCTAGTACCAAAGAAGGGGAACACGTGGAGACCAATTTTGGATTTATCTATCCTCAACACTTATCTGGACATTCCCAAGTTCAAAATGTTGACGTTGCAGCAGCTTTTACCTCTGCTGGGCAAAGATCATTGGATGGTAACTTTGGATCTCAAGGAGGCTTACCTTCATGTTCCTATCAGACTAAGTTGCAGGAAGTATCTGCGTTTTCGAGCTGGGACTTTTCACTATCAGTTCTCTGCATTGCCCTTTGGCTTATCTACTGCCCAGAGTGTTCACGAAAGTTCTGGCTCCAGTGATAGCTTTCTTCAGGCTAAAAGGAATACAGATCTATCCCTATTTGGACGACTGCCTGATTCTGGCGCAAGGAAGGGAAGAGCTTCTTCATCATTTGGAATATGTGATAGCAGTGCTAAGATGCCTGGGGTATTCTGTGAACGAAATAAAGTCCAGTCTAGTACCCTCTCAGGACATGTGCTTTCTGGGTGTGAGACTGAATACAGCATCCCATATGGCCTTTTTAACCCCGGACAAACAAGAGAGTCTATCCCTTTACTTCCATCAACTATCTCATCAGTCCGGGCTGACTGCAAGGACAGTCCTTCAAGCCTTAGGGTTCATGGCATCTTGTATTCTGGTGCTTCCCAATGCCAAACTGCATATGAGGAAGCTACAATGGTATCTCAAAAATGTATGGACACAGCACTGCCAGGATCTGGACACTGTCATTCAAATAATACCTTGCATTCAAAAGGAATTTTTTTGGTGGGCTCAGGAATGTCACCTAAACAAGGGACTCTCTGTGACCCGGGCAGAGGCGAGTCAGATTTTAACGACAGATGCCTCAGACAAAGCTTGGGGAGCTCATCTAAATGGAAAGTGGATACAAGACAAGTGGCCTGCCAGACTACAACATCTACATATCAACATGAAGGAGATGTTAGCAGTCCAGTTTGCATTAATAGCTTTCAAGGAATTACTTCTTCCAGGGCAGGTGTTGATTCTAACAGACAACACAACTGTCATGTGGTACATCAACAAGCAAGGGGAACGATTCTTATCCTCTATGCAGGCAAGCAATGATTTTGTGGGAGACTGCTCTCAGTTTACAGCTCAATCTTCAGGCAAGGTTTCTGCCAGGAGCACAGAACTCCTTAGCAGATGTGTTGAGCAGACGAATTATGGATCCCCACGAGTGGAAATTGGATCCTCATGTATTTCAGAAATTGACAGTGTCATGGGGAACTCCAGACATAGATCTGTTCGCTTCTCCACTAAACCATCAGCTGCCAAAGTTTTGCACAAAAAGGTTTCATCCCACAGCTTGGAGAGTGGATGCTCTTTCTTTCAATTGGAGCAATCTTCATGTGTATGCCTTTCCACCTCTGCCTCTCCTCCCAAAGGTACTTCTAAAGGTCAGACAGGACAAGCCAAGGATGATTTTAATAGCTCCGGATTGGCCTCGACAGCACTGGTACCCATTACTGAAAAGTCTGGTACGGAAGCCTCCATGGCCTTTGCCTTCGATTCCACACCTGTTGTCACAGGAAGACAGCCATTTGCTCAATGTCAAGCTTCACTCTCTGCACCTAACAGCCTGGCATATTCTGTTTTGAACCATAGTGGGCCTCCACTTCCTCAGCAAGTTTTGAATGTTATTTTGGAAGCTAGAAGGCCTAGTACAAGGAAAGTGTACGCAGACAAATGGAAGAGATTTTTATTTTGGAGTGCAGCAAAAGATTTTGATGTTTCTGAGCCTAATTTGTGTGTGGCTCTTCAATATCTTACTGAGTTACTAGACAAAGGTTTGTCTTTCTCTTCTATTAAAGTTCATGCTGCAGCAATTTCGGCTCACTATGATTGCGACCCACCATTGTTTTCTCATCCTTTGTTCAAGCAATTTCTTAGAGGGGCAAAGAATATAAGACCCCACGAAGAGCTCCTACTCCTGCTTGGGATCTCAATTTTGTGTTGGAGAAACTCACTCTACAACCTTTGAGCCTGCAGCTACTTCTGAGTTGAAATATTTGTCATGGAAGACTGCTTTTTTGTTGGCCATTACCTCTGCAAGAAGGGTTTCTGAATTGCAGGCCCTTATGGCGGTTGAGCCTTTCTTGATTTTCCATAAGGATAGGGTATCATTACGTACTAATCCTTCCTTTATGCCTAAGGTGGTTTCTAGTGTGGCTTTAAACCAAACTATTAATTTGCCTACTTTTTATGCAAATCCCCAAAATAAAGGGGAAAAGATTTTGCACACTTTAGATGTACACAGGCAATTGCGTTATTATTTGGACAGAACTAAAGGGTTCAGGCAGTCTCAGCAGTTGTTTGTTTCTTTTGCTTTGAGTTCTCAGGGCAAGCCTGTGTCAAAACAAACTATTTCTAAGTGGATTGGGTTTTGCATTGCTTTCTGTTATTCCCATCATGGCAAGGAGATTCCAGCTGGGATTAGGCCTCATTCCACTAGGGCTACTGCCACTTCAACAGCTTTTTTGAGGGGAGTGGCAACCAAGGATATTTTGGAGGCAGCTACTTGGAGTTCAGTGCATACTTTCTCTAGGCATTATCACCTGCCACTTTACTCTAAATCCAGGGCTGGTTTTGCCACTGCTGTTTTGCAGGGCATTTTGGCAGCTCCTGCTTCCTTGTAGTTAGCCATCCTCCCTTACCTCTGCTTTGGGATTCTACCCAAGTGTAAGGACTGCAGCAATGTGAGATGAAGAACATAGTACAGTTTTGTACCTACCATAAATGTAGATGTTCGAAGATCCACATTGCTGCAGTCCAATTTACCCTCCCTCCTTCCCCTCTGTAGTTAGAGGTGGTTGTGTGGGTTGGGTTGTACATATTGTGTATATTGTATATATTGTACATATAACTAGTGCAAGGGTGGTTGGTTGGTTGTTTGCTGTCTTTTGGTTTTGACCTTTATTTTTAGGGTCTTCTGACATCTGGGGCAAGAAAAGACTGAGGATATGACGTCGGTCATGCGCATTTGTACCCTGATGTCAGTCAAATGCGCCTTGACCGACGTCAGCCTTATACTTTGATATTCGGGCCGACCGAGGACAGCGGACTACCCAAGTGTAAGGACTGCAGCAATGTGGATCTTCGAACATCTACATTTATGGTAGGTACAAAACTGTACTTTTTGATTCTTTAGAGGCCTCTTGTAGAGCCGCAGTTACAGGTTCTGTGATTCGAAGACATGCTTGGTTAAAAGAACAGAGTTTAACTGATCATGTTAAGGCAAAATTATTGGATGCTCCTTTACAGCATGAGACCTTGTTTTGGAGTTAAGGCAGAATAGGTGTTAAAGAAAATGGAGGATAAAGCTAAATCTATGCAAACAGTTAAAGATTTCTTACAGGTACAGCCTCCTTGATTTAGCAGAAATTGGCCTACAAAGAATTGGTCCTTTCCAGTGTCAGACAGGCCACAGAGAGGAAGATACAGACGCCCAAAAGGCAGATCTCAACCCCAAGGCTCTTACAAACAATGACAGTGGGGTACCTCAACCCCAAAAGGAGGTGAGGACAAGTCTCAACTTTACAGGAAACAGTCCCAATGACTTCCCCCTTCGTATGCCAAGCACTTCCCTTTTGGCAGCCCCCTTAGGGGGGGAACTAGCACTTTTTTCTCAAAACTGGCAAACAATCACCCAAGACAAATGGGTTCTGAATATTGTGTCTCAAGGTTACAGGTTCCACTTTCACACTTTACCAAGGCTAAAAGGAATGCCAAACCTGCAACAAAATCAATGGGCAGAGGCTCAAAAACAAATTTCAGCCCTCATGGACATGAGGGCTATTCAAAATGTACAACAGCAGGAACAAGGACAAGGATTTTACTCAAAACTCATCCTGGTCCCCAGAAAGGACAAAGCCTGGAGACCCATACTAGACCTTTCAACTCTAAATACTTACCTGGATGTTCCGAAATTCAAAATGTTGACACTACAGCAGCTTCTTCCCATGCTGGGAAAGAAGGCTTGGCTTGTTACTTTGGACCTCAAAGAGGCATACCTGCATGTCCCTATCAGACAAGATTGCAGAAGATACCTCAGATTCAAAGCTGGTACAATGCACTACCAATTCTCTGCACTGCCCTTTGGCTTATCTACTGCGCCCAGGGTCTTGTGCCTGGCACCAGTAATTGCATTTTGCCGACAAAAAGGAATTCAAATATATCCATACCTGGATGACTGCATCATTCAAGCAGAGAGAAAGGACATTCTTCTAAAGCATCTGGCATTTGTAAAAAGGTTGCTAAGTTCTCTAGGGTACACAGTAAATGAAAAGAAGTCAAAACTAGTGCCTTCACAACAGATAATATTCCTGGGTGCCAGCTTAACTACAATGGCCCAGATGGCTTATCTCACGCCAGACAAACAAGGACAACTGACTCAATATTTTCAATGGCTGGCAAAAAAGTCCCATCTCCCTGCAAGAAAAATTCTGCAGGCCCTGGGATTCATGGCATCCTGCATACTACTAATTCCATATGCCAGACTGCATATGAGGAAATTACAATGGTACCTAAAAAGTGTTTGGACTCAACACTCTCACAGTTTAGAAACAGTAATACCAATAATTCCCTGCCTACAACAGGAGTTTCGATGGTGGGCACAGGCATGTCACCTCAACAAGGGTCAGCCTTTCACTCTACCCACAGCCAGGCAGATTCTAACAACAGATGCTACGGATTACGCCTGGGGAGCACACATGGCAGGAAAATGTATTCAGGGCAAGTGGACCACAGACCAAATGCATCTTCACATCAGTCAAAAAGAGATGTTGGCTGTTCAAAATGCCCTAACAGCTTTCAAGGACCTTCTGCATCCAGGACAATTATTACTAAAGACAGACAACACCACAGTAATGTGGTACATAAACAAGAAAGGGGGCACCCATTCTTATCCCCTATGCAGGCAAGCCATGACCTTGTGGAACACAGCTCTAACTTATCAAGTTCATCTGCAAGCACAATTCCTGCCAGGAAAGAAAAATACTCTGGCAGACGATCTAAGCAGAAATATCATGGACCCTCACGAATGGAAATTGAATCCACAAATCTTCAGCATGGTAACGCAAAATTGGGGGTGCCCAGACATAGATCTTTTTGCCTCCCCACTAAATTGCCAACTACAAAAATTCTGCACAAGGACTTGCCACACACAAGCATGGAAAGTGGATGCTCTTTCATTCAGCTGGAAAAGCCTAAAAGTCTATGCCTTACCACCACTGCCTCTACTTTCAAAGGTACTCCTAAAAGCCAGACAAGAAAAACCACAGATGATCCTGATTGCTCCAGACTGGCCATGCCAGCACTGGTACTCAATCTTAAAGAACTTAGCTCAAGACCCACCATGGATTTTGCCTCAAATTTCTCACCTTCTGACTCAGCAAAACAATCAGATCCTGCACTGTCAGCTCAAAACCCTAAACCTGGCTGCATGGCAGATTCATTAGTCAAACAGGCAACATCTCTCTCTAAAGCTGTTATGGATGTCATTTTGGAGGCCAGGAGGCCTAGCACCAGGAAATCTTACTCAGAAAAATGGAAGAGATTCTGTGTTGACCCTCTTGTCCCAAACATTCCTCAGATTTTACAATACTTAACTGAGATGCTGGACAAAGGCCTATCCTTCTCATCAATTAAGATCCACGCCTCTGCCATTTCAGCTCATTACAACACGGATCCTCCTTTATTCTCTCATCCCTTGCTAAAGCAGTACCTCAGAGGGGCTAAAAACATAAGACCGCCCCGGAGAGCACCAACACCAACTTGGGACCTCAATTATGTTTTGGAAAAACTGACCTTGCCACCTTTTGAGCCAGCCAATACAGCCGATCTAAAACTTTTATCATGGAAAACAGCTCTGCTCCTGGCAGTAACTTCAGCATGAAGAGTCTCAGAGCTACAGGCATTAATGGCAGTGGAACCTTTTATAATATTTCATCAGGACAGGGTTTCTTTAAGGACAAACCCTACCTTCATGCCAAAGGTGGTACCTAGTGCGGCTCTTAACCAAACCATTTGCCAACTTTTTATCCAAACCCCCAGAATAAAGGGGAGAAACTTCTGCACTCCTTGGACATGCACAGGCAGCTATGCTTCTACTTGGACAAAACAAAAGCTTTCAGGAAAACTGAGCAACTGTTTGTAGCATATGCTGCAGGATCACAGGGCAAGGCTATCTCAAAGCAGACTATTTCCAAATGGATTGGACACTGCATTCATTACTGCTACACACAGCATGGAAAAGCAGTCCCTAGTAACGTTAGGCCACATTCTACCAGAGCAACAGCCACTTCAACAGCCTTTCTCAGAGGAGTACCAACCAAGGAAATTTTGGAGGCGGCAACTTGGAGTTCAGTGCACACCTTTACCAAGTATTACCACATGCCTCTTTACTCTAAATCCAGAGCAGGATTTGCCACTGCAGTTCTGCAGGGCCTCATAGCCAATCCTAACTCTTTATAGACCAGCCACCCAACCTTAGCTTTGGGATTTTACCCAAGTGTAATGACTGCAGCAGTGTAACAAGATGAACATAGTACAGTTTTGTACCTACCATAAATGTAGATGTTCAAGTGTTCACACTGCTGTAGTCCAGGTTACCCTCCCTCTATCCCCTCTGTCCTAGCTGGACTTATCTATACCTTTCTATCCTATACAACCTTTGTGGTGTATTTGCTTGTAACTGAAGGTATTGTTTTTATTTTTTATATATGTTTTATTAGCAATATGTATTGCCTACCTACTTGGGGCCATCTGACACCTGGGGCAAGAAAAACTGAAGAAAATGGCGTTGGATGCATCTTATATACCCCTGGCGCACTGACGTCAGGGAAGAAGTGACGGCAGCCGACGCCGGACCAAGACTTTGGAACTCTGGCCGACTGCGGGACCGCCTGACGGCAGGATAACCCGACTGCGGGACCGCCTGATGGCAGGATAACCCAAGTGTAATGACTGCAACAGTGTGAACACTGGAACATCTACATTTATGGTAGGTACAAAACTGTACTTTTTCTGTGCTCCTGAAAGATCTGAAGAAGGCATTATGCCAAATGCGCCTATCTCTGAGCTCTAGGATTTTATATGTTTTATTTGTGCTTTCCTTGTGTTTTTATTAAAGTTTTTACATTGTTTTATTTGAATGTTCTACCCTTTCCCTGGTTGCTACACTTGACTCTGTGCTTATCTGCTCTTTTTAGAAAATGCCTGCTAATGCTATTATACTAACAGCTTTCTAACTATACAAGAACAATATTTTAACTTTTTTCCTGATTTTGGGTTTTTATCACTGATTCTTGATCTAAGTAGTTGGGATTACATATGAGGGTGCAGGCAGTTTTGGGTTGAAGTACACTTCTAGGTAATTATTTATCTATGTGTTCATTCATTTGATAGCAAGCAAATATTGGGGTTGTACACAGTCGTACAAGGGGGCTATAATTTATGGTCGCATACATCCCAGAGTAGTTACAGTGTAAAGGAAGGAATCAATTGTTGTAAACTGAAGTATTTTGTTATTTGGGTACAGTCCTTTGTTTCCTTGCTTTGTTGGCAGGGTATGTATATGTGGCAGTGAATAAACTGGCAGAATAAAATCTACAAGTGTAGTGTTAGTATTTTAACAATGAATATATTTTTAATATTACTTGTCTTTTGCCGACGGACCAGGATAAAATGTTCTGTATTGGGTTGCAACAGTCTGTCTGGCACTTAGTGCAGATAAGTAAGGCTATGGGCTGTTAATGAAATGCTTCCTGTAGTGCAGGGTTTGATTCCCTCAAACTCATTTGTCTGCTGGGTGTGTCTGACCAAGTCAGTTTACTGGAAGGTGGCCTTGGACTAGCCATGAAAAGGGACAGTTGTATCCAATGGGTTTTTGCAGACTATTAGCAAATGCATTACACTTTTCTCTTGTGAATTTGTGCACCCTTCACATAGCAGTTAGTGTTTTTTGTATATGCTGTTTGACTACGAATCCCAGCGCCTCTAAATTTATTAGGTTCCAGATCCATTTTCAGTACATGTTAGTTTCAAGAGAAGATATTGCCCATGGGGAGTCCGTTTGCAGTGTGTGTGTTTTGTTTTATAAAGGAAATGAATGTCAGTGTTTTTGCTGCACAGTTTGAAGTAAACGTTTTAAATTTCAATCCAAATCTCAGTGATCATTGTGAAAGTAATGAAAGTAGTACACACACTGACAGGTTTGAACAGTGTTTTGTGGTATTTGGGGTGAGATAGCCAAGAAATGGGGTATTGGTATGGCTGGAGAAGGGTTAGCGTGTACTCTGTTTAGGGACCTTTAACCATGAATCAGTTGTGTTTCAGAGGAGGATAAAGTTTTGCTCCTTAATTTTCTAAAATATGCACAGCAAAACTATTTTCTTTGGTGCCTGGTTTCAGTCTGGTGTTCTGCTTCAAGATGAAGACAAGCATTGATATACAGAATAAACTATGCCTAAAATTTTGTTTTGAGACCAAGAAAAGTGCATTTCAAAAGAAGTTCACTTCATGCATGCTCCAAAAAGATGAACCTGATGAAGAACGTGATACCAAGACCCCCCCCCCAAAAAAAAAAAAAAATCTGGGAAGACAAGTGACCAGTTAGCATGGCTGAAGGCTGTTACGTGGTTCTACGTCATGCTGAGTGATGTGTATCTTATTACACCTAGCTATATATATGCATGCGTAAAAGAAATGCTATTTTTGCTTTCTTTCTATTTGTTGCTTTTTACCTTTTGGGGCCCTGCTGTGAAGCAGTGCCAATATGACAAAGTAAAATGTAAACAAACAAAAAATGCAAATGGTAACACAGCTGAAATGAGATTTGGCTACCGTACTTTATCACAGCTTGATTAGACTAAGCAAATTCTTACCTAGTGCAAGCCTGAACCTTCCAAACCAGTACTTAATTTCAAGAGATAGTGTACTTGATACATTAGTCAATAAAAAGGTTAAGGTGTGCATTCCAAGGAGTGTGTTATCTATTGCTGGATTGTGTTGCTGTGTTATAGTTTGGGGACTGCTCCTGCTTTGCACCCCTTGCAATATAAAAATGTACACATCTAACTAGATTTTGTATGCCTTCTGACCCCTATGAAAGGCAGGACTGTATTCCTTCCTATGTGGACTTTCCCTGCAACAGATGTCTGAATTGTTAATGGCCAACAGGTATTGAGACTGTGAGAAAACGTCTAAAAAAATGACTTGAAATTTTCTTCACACCTGTGTAACATGCTGGCAGTGATGAGACTACTTCAGAAATTTTATACAAAGGGAGAAAATGTTGAGCCATGCTTTATTTTATTTTATGTAACATTATGGTCATTTTACTATGAGAAACATACATTCTGAGGTAAGAGGTAAGAAAATGTATTTTGTGTGCACAGTTTTCCTTTAAGGAGTCATTTACCCTTGCTGTGTTACTTCTGTCTTTTGCTGGAAAATTTTAAAGTTTGTATGCTTTTGTATTCTGTTCGTTTTTGTGCTGCTCCATTGTTTCTTTGATCTAGTTTCTTACCATTGAGAATATTGTATAAGCCAACACATTATGCTTTAAAATATATCAGAAGTATTTCTTTAATATAGGTCAGGGATGCAACACTGAGAACTATTAAAGTGTGGGTGCAAGTGTGAGTATTAGCTTAGTCACAGAGTGAGATGCTAGTTGTGTACACCTTTCCATGTCCGATAAAGTTGATGGTACAACTGGCAACTAATGCCAACTGCTATAGACTAGGATACAATGTGTAACACAAGATATGCTTGGCCACATCACCTACAAGAGTGAGATGTATCAAGATAAGGTAGTTCAGACAACACACCTGTTCTGTCTCTCCCAAAGCTGTAGAAAGATGTTCACTGGGTGTGGGTAAATGACATCAGCTTGAACATCACTGTCAGCTATAAACTGGTGATTGCATACTGATACAAAATGTGATGCCATATCGGTTCATTAAATAGTCAGAGAACCTTATCCAGGAAAGGGAAATCAGGACCACTCCTGCAGCCAGTGACACCAAGTGTTTACTGGAAGCAGCCATACATTGCACATAAGTAAGATCAGTTTGGCAGAAGAAGGTTCATGGAGTTGTGGTGTGGTGCACAGGCTTACCACCTGTAAAGCGGATAATGGGGGCTGGGTGTAATGCCAGATGAGTGACACTGAGCAAGTCATATTGTGATAAACTATAGACGTGTGTAGTTCCGTTTATGTGTAGGGAAAGTTTGATGTGTTATTTAGATGTGAAGAGTGTGAAGGGCACTGACATTTATATGGGCAGAAATGCAGTGATGTAGTACAGATTACTCAGCATTGAAAGTTACACTGTCCACATGCCACAGAAAATGGGGTACTTCTGCAAAAAAGACTGATAATTGCGTGTTTGTTACGCTCCTACAATAATCTCCCCCATTTGGCAATATCTTTGTAGTAATAAATTATTTAAACATCTCTGATTTCCTTTAAAAGAATGAAAAAATATAATGCAAGAAGTATTTTGCTAGTACTGAGTACTTGCCACTAATCCTGATGTCCCTCTTTTTTTCTCCCTGTTATCCGCGGTGGTGCAGCGGTAGCGTTGTTGCCTCACAACAAGAGGTTCTCCTGTGCGATTCTCGGCTGGAGTGCGGGAAGTGCCTTCTGTGTGGAGTCTGCATATCCTCCCCGTGGTTGGGTGGGCGTTTTGAAAGACATGTGTAAATGGGCGTGCCTTTGTTGAAGGTTGAACGTCGAGCTGGCACCTCAGCGTTCGTGAAAATCTACTGCCAATCATTAGCGGACCGGAGTTCCGCTGTGGCGACACCTAACCGGGAAAAGCCAAAAGGCAAACAACAACAACAAAGGGTGATTACCATTTCCTTTCTGTCTTCCCCCAGTAATATGTATGTACATGCATCAGGTAATGCTCTCAAAGAATGGTTGAGCACCACCTGAACACATCTGCCTGCACAGGTGCTAGACTATGACCCCACCTCCCCAGTGCACACAATCTTCACCCTCTTAGTCAAAAGTATAAGTAGTTGGCCATTTGTAGGTATGACAATGTCTCACTGGATCAGCCCTCCCCCAGCTATGTTTGAATTAGTATATACATAGTATAATGCATGCATCTTCTCTTCAGCTAACATATTGTCACTGTTTGCTGTACAGTCCAGTGATGATTTTTTGTGCAGTACTCATTTTCACCTAACAACCTAATATTCTGGAGGACCTTATGAAGCACTTTACAAGAACAATAGGCTAATTGTACATCATACCTTCCTCCCTGTGTTACTGTTGAAAGTTACTTTGAAACTGTTTGTCACTGTAATACAAGTATTTTTTCATGTAAGCTAGGTAGGTGACATCTAGTTTTCCAGAGATTTAGCTTATTTGGTAAAAAATGTTAGCTGGCCAGGAATTTCCTGTGGCATCTGGGACAGCACAGTGCAGTAGCTGGCACTGCCTCTTCATCGGGCTTGGTTCTTTGGATTGTTTTTTGGGTGAGTGAGCTTCTCTGTGGAATCTTCATAAGTTTTTGCTGTTGACTTCCGCTTCCTCTACATTCTAAAGACAGTTTGACTGCGTGTGTGCATGTGCACACATGTGTTCTTAGGTTAATAGGTAACCTCTAGGCTAGCTGCCCTTGCAGGCCATTTTATATCTAGCCATTTTCCCTTTTTCTACTTGAAATAACCTAGCCCCTCGGTTATAGTTTGAGATTACTCATCCCAATCCCATTGTTGATAATTATTTATTACCCCCTAATGAGAATAACTGGGATCATACCATAGATAATTTGGGGAGACCTCTGCATGTGATAAAGCATTAAGGAATGTAGTGTGTGAATGAGATGTACAGTGGACTGACATTGTTGCCAAGTCTGGTTTCTACCATATGCCTTTTGGTTGCAAGCACAGTTTCTTGACCCCTCCTGACCCTTGACAAGAAAAAGTAGATATTTTGGATTACTTGATCAAAACGTCTCACAGTTCTGCTATTACTTTTATCTGTGTGACTAAACCTTTACACATCCCATTCATTTCAGTGCAGCCTGCCAGCAGGCCGACCCTGGTTACAGGTCATTGTATGCATCAAGTGGGGGGCATGGAAAACCAGGCCAGGACCTTGAAAATGCTGAGCATTTGCATTCTGGTTTTATAACCATGAAGGAGTAGTTTCTAAAGTTGTTTTTTCTTGCAGTTCATGATTGTGCAGAACAGTGTGCTTTTTTTTTCAGGGAGAGATATACAATGCAAGTGACTGCTTTAACAAGAATGATACTGTTTAATATTAGGATAGTGTGCTGAATGTATATTGGAACTTCTTACTAACCTTTTTTTTTTTTGTTGTACCTAGATGCAGTCTTTGCATTCCAGCTACGTAATCCAGTACACAATGGGCATGCACTGCTTATGCAAGACACTCAGAAACAGCTAATTGACAGAGGTTATAGGCGACCAGTTCTTCTGCTTCATCCACTAGGTGGCTGGACAAAAGATGATGATGTTCCATTGCCATGGAGGATGAAGCAACATGCTGCTGTTTTGGAGGAAGGAGTACTAAATCCGGAGTCAACAGTGGTTGCCATTTTTCCATCTCCTATGATGTATGGTGGACCAACTGAGGTATCAGACTGTGCGATCCAAAGTTTTTAGTATGCAATAATCGTAACACTGCATTTAAGTGCATTCGGGTATTTTAGTCTGAGTGAGCATATCATATTGTGTAGTAATTTTTCTATAAAATGTACAATATGTTGTAAAAGCTGACTCTGTACAGTCGCTATAGTGTTGTGATCATCTCAACTGGCCATCAGTACAATTAAATCTTTTATTTTAAAAATCTTAAAAAGCGTATATGATCCATTAAGTCATACTACAAATTAAAGTGTATAAAAGGGCTACAGATATGAATCACTAAGCAATTCAGTAAGTGCAGCTTGGCCTCAAGAGCACACAGGAAACATGCACTCTTGCACTGGGTATAGCTCTGGACCTACCATGCCATTGGATAAGCTCCATACTGAACCCATATCTGAGCAAGTATTTGTCCCCAGACCCACTTTCCCATCACTCTCACTGTTTCATTGGGGCAAAGATAGAGTATCGCATAATTCACTGCTTCCCAGTACTCGCTTACAGTAAGTGTACTTAAACTAACTCTTTCTCACTGACACACACATACACCTTAATTTTTATGGAAGACTGGTAAAGTACAGCCTTCTGTCCTGGCCCAAGCTAGTAAACTGCTGCCACCCAGGTTAACTAGCTGGGGACTCCAGTAAATGTTATCAAGTGTAAACATAAATGGTAATGTGTCAATGAGCAGTCTAGCTAGTTAGAGGTGGATACCAATGGCGTGTCTCTCTCTGACAATAAATACTCTGTTATTTAATAAATAAACAAAAGACCACCAGCCCCAAACTTTTTAAAAGGTGATTAAATAACTAAATGCTTCATTTAAGAAAGATTGAGTTGAGCAGTACAATTGGCAATTAAATATACATAGACGTGGAATTGCACAAGGAGTTAGAAAATAATACTTTTGAACAAACAGAATACAGAAAAACAAATGCCTGTGTCTACAACTGCACTTTTTTCTATTTCTTATTTAAAGGAAGCAGTGATCCCTAACTACAGCAGCTGAATTTCCAGGCAGGGACGTAAGTGCACAGAATAGAACTCGCCAGTTACAAGCTCCATGGTAGTAGTAAATATCCTTCTATTCAGTGTTGCAGTATTCTTTACATATGGGTTGTATTCCGCTGGACGACCCAACTTCTGACCTGCATACAAAAGCTTAATGCCACTGCCTGTACGTGGGAGGTCGCACAAAGGCAGAAAGAATGTTTAGCCATAAAAGGAATACTTTTATGTACAATCCTCAGAACTTTTTTGCCGCCATTTGGAAAGGTTGACTCGTATATTTGGTCTCCCATTAGATATTGTGATTCACTTTTCATCTTCAGATAAATACCCCATAGGGGATTTAAATTGTTGCTGCTACCTTTTGTTGTTGTTAACATCATCCAGAAAGGGCATGTGTAGGTGTGGAAAGCAAATTCCACATAAGCATAGTCACAAGCTTTGTTTGTCTTGCTTAGGGCCTATGCACAACCATAGGTCCTATTCTGTCAGGCCTTTGTGCCTAAGACTATACGCACTCATTTGTCGGCTTTAATTCTCTACTTGGAAAACCAGAGATGTAAACATCTGGCTAGGGACACGGAGGGTTCCACAAATTTTTCTGAGCCATCCGTGAACTGCAAGGTCAGCAAAGCCTGGCTTGAATCCTCTTTGGCTGCACTTTCTCCACCAACGTACCCCTTGAGGTTAATGAAAACCCAGCACTGCAGTCGGAGGTAGGGTCCATGTCTTCGGTGGGTACCAGCTTGGAAGCCATCAGAAGTGGGGAGCCGAGCACGTCCGAGGCAATGCAGATGTCCAGTTCAAATGACTGGGGGGAACCACAGCTTGTTATTTCAGAAGACTCAGGAACCGATGTTCTTCATATTTCACTGTTGCAGTCATTACATTTGGGTAATCTGCTGGCAGGTTGCCCTCAGTCGGCCTGATTAACAAAGTCTTGGGTCCTGCGTCGGTTGCTGTCCCTTCTTCCATGACGTCAGGTCGTCAGGCATATAAAACATGCAGCCGACGTAATTTCCTCAGTCTATCTTGCTGTGCGGTGCCTGAAGCAGAACAGTTCGCAAGTGCCAGTCGGCCGACTCCTGAAATTTTCTTTTTGAGTTTGAGAACCAAAGTCTTCAACTTAAAGCTAAGTACCCCGTTGGGGAAACTTTTTCTTGCTCCTTACCGATGTCAGTAAAAGTTAATAATTGCATTACTTTTGGAAAGCAAATACTTCACAAAGATTTTCATCTGTACTGTATTCCTTGCCTAGGCCCTGACCACGACGTACCTTGCTGTCGGTTTTGTGCTTTATTTAATCAGCACACTATCCATCATCGGTACATTTTTGCCTCTAAATATTTTGGTTCTCTGTTTAATTATCCAGAAATGACGTCGGTTAGCCATCCGACTACCGGGATTTCAAAAAAACACAAAGATAAAGACAGAGACAGGCCGTTGAGGCCCAAAACTGACGACAATGCTTCTCCTAAGCCAGTCGCCAGTACTCATTGAGGCACTTTAGCAGCCCCTGATACCAGCTACTTCTGACTCGGAGGCCTCTACTGAGACCCATTCGGAGTCCGGTATGCCGCGCGATACTTCATCTATGGAACCCGCAGATGTCTCTGCCTTGGATGGGTCCGGAGCCGCTGTGCAGGCACCGGCTTCTGAGGATGTATTCAGGCCTACAGACTTGCATATCAAACCAACTCCACCTTCAATACTAAGTCCTAAATCTCGATCTATGTCGAAAAAAACGATGTTCAGGCCCCTATGCCTAAAAAACAAATTATCAAAATGGCTGAAGATCTTATTACTCTAATCAGGGGCTGTCCACCCCCCCCCCCTTCTAAGAGGCCTAGGCCTGAGCTTGACTGTGAATCTTCTGATCAGGATTCTGTTTCTTCTGACTCTTCTAATGACTTGGATTTGTCCATACCTACTTATGAGGATTCTGACACAGAGGATTCCATTCCCTCTGCTTCCCCCCCTCAGGATTTCTCTTTTGGTGAAACTTTACATACCTTACGAGCATTTCCACTGGGAAAGTCAGGAATTCTCTGATTCAAAAAAGAGGCTTAGGAATTTTCTTCTTTTACCTCAGCATAGGCCTTTGGCTATACCTCCCGTTCTAGACACTGTTGATGATGTGTTTTCAGAATCCAGTATGGCCCCTAATTCCCTGTCTCCATCTCCTTGTAAACCTGACATTTACTACAGGGTTCCTGAGTCCCACAAGTTCCTTTTCAAAAATCCTGTTGCAGATCCTAAAACCATTTCTCAAGGGTCTAAGGGCATTAAGGCTTTACTGCTAAAAATCCTACCCCTTCTGATAGAGATTCCAGGGCGCTGGATAGATGGGGTAAAAAGGTGTATACTTCTGCAACCTTGGCTATCAGGGCTTTAAACTTCCAATTTCATATGTTAAAATATCAACAGCATATTACTGGACTGCTTAAACAGAAAATGATGTTGGTTTCTGACTGTGTGGAAAATGATTTACAGGATTTATTGCATTCTGCTGAACAAGTTTGAAAACATACTTTGCAATGTGGTTTTGATTCTTCAGAGCCTCTTGCAGGGCTGCTGTTACTGGCTCTGTGCTTAGAAGGCATGCTTGGCTTAAGAAGCAATCTCTGCCTGGTCATGTTAAAGCAAAATTGTTGGATGCTCCTTTAAATCAGGACCGCCTGTTTGGCAATAAGGCTGAAGAAGTTTTAAAAAAGATGGAAGATAAAGCTAAATGTATGCAAACTGTAAACGATTTCTTACAAGTGCAACCTCCAAGATTTAGTAGGCACTGGCCTACCAAGAATTGGTCCTTTCCAGCTCCTTCCAGATCCTCTCAAGCCAAATCCAGACACACCAAAAGCACCATGTTTCAGTCCCAGGGGACTCTCAGACCTAAGCAATGGGGGGCCTCCACTTCCAAAGCTGGAAATAACAAGACTCCCCCCCCCTATGGTAAACAGTCTCAATGACTTTCCTTTAAAATTACCAAGCACTTATCCTTCAGCCGCCCCTTTGGGAGGAAAGATTGCTTTTCATGCAAAAAAACTGGGAACTCATAACCCACGACAAATGGGTTTTAAATATAGTGTCCCAGGGATACAGATTTCATTTCCACACATTGTCAACACCAAACGGATGGCCAGACCTGCCCCCAAATCAGTGGCCAGAGGCTCAGAAACAAGTACTTTCCTTCTTAAACATGGGGGCTATTCAACTGGTACCAGAAGAGGAAAAGGGACAAGGTTTCTATTCCAGGCTTTTCCTGGTACCCAGAAAAGATAAATCATGGCGTCCAATTCTGGACCTGTCTACTCTAAACACCTTTATGGACATTCCAAAATTCAAAATGCTGACTCTTCACCATTTACTTCCTATGCTAGGCAAAGATGCCTGGTTGGAAACTCTAGATTTAAAAGAAGCTTACCTGCATATCCCAATCAGGGAATCTTGCAGAAGATACCTATGCTTCAAAGCAGGCTACTTGTAGGTTCATAGGTAGGTACGAGGCTATTGGCCCAAGGGCCTACGTAAGCCTAGCCAACAAGGTTCCCTGGCTTACGCCACCCAAGAAAGTTATTTTCCTGTGCCACTGTCGAGCAGAGACACAGAAGTAATCCCCAGGGTGTATTTCCTACTTCCCATCCACTCATTAAGATTTTTCTTGAAGAGTGCTAATGAAGAACTTTGCTTGACAGATGGGTAGCTTGTTCCTGAGTATAAGAAGTCTCTGGGACAGGAATCTATCCCTCCAGCATGTCATGTTTATTGTGGTTACAAGGTTTAGGTCCCTAGAGAGTGTAGCTCGGAGGGATTGGGATTTCTTTAGGTGTAGCATGTCCAACAGCTCTGGGTGTGACATAGCTTTATATGTTAGGCAGAGATCACCTCAGAGTAGGTGATATGCTACGTAGTAAAGCTGGAGTTTTTTGAGGCGGTCAGTGTAGGGCATTTGTTTGAGGCCAGTAATCCTCTTTGTGAGGTACTTCTGTGGCCTTTCCAGCTGCTGCAGATGTCTTGTGAGGTACATTCCAAAAGGGGTGTTGTACTTTATAATGGGTCTAATGAGTGTCGAGTAGAGGGGAACAATGACCTCTTTTTTCCTGGATGAGAACCCTTTTATGATGAGGTGTGCCACGTAGAAGGACTTCCTGACTACTGTGGCAATGTGACTATCAAAGGAGAGACTACTGTCCACTTGGGTCCCAAGGTCTCTTATCACGTATTCGGTGTTAAGTAGATTGCTGCCTATGTGGTAGTTCATTGGTACAGAGTTTTTACCAAAGGGGATGACACTGCACTTTTTGGCATTGAGCTTGAGGCCATGGCTCTGACACCAGGCATCTGTCTCAGTGAGGCCCTTCTGTAGGATGTCCACATCATTTGGGGACTTGACTATGGCTCCTAGATTGCAGTCATCTGCGAACTTCATTAGCCAGAGGCCTTCTGTGTTAGCCTGTATTTCAGAGAAGTAGATACCAAACAGGAGAGGTTCCAGGACGGAACCCTGTGGTACTCCACTTGTCACTGCTTTGAGGTCAGATTTGGAGTCCGCAACTTTTACAGTGTGGGTTCTGTCAGTGAGCCAGTTGGCAACCCATCTTGTGACGTAGGGATTTATACCTAGTTTAGTGAGTTTAGCTATAATTCCAGAATGGGGGATGGTGTCGAAAGCCTTGGTGAGGTCAAGATAAGCTGTGTGAACCACCTTACCCTTATCTACGGCTTTGGTGATGGCCTCAGAGAAGTCGATCAGGTTCAACAGACATGATCTGCCTTTCACAAACCCGAACTGGGTGGGGTCCAGAGTTTGGAGGTTACCAATGTCTTTGTTTATGAGTTCCATGATGATACGTTCCATGGCCTTGCAGGCCAGGCTTGTCAGGCTAATAGGTCGTTAGTTCTTGGGATCATTGGTGGCTCCCCCTTTGTGGAGTGGGATAACTGTTGCTGTGCGCCATTCAGTGGGCACAAAGCCTAATGCGAGGCTATTATTGAACATGGTGCTTAAGTGGAGAGCCAGTTCATTCTGAAGTTCGTGTAAAACGCAGGCTGGGATGTTGTCCGGTCCCATGGATGCTGTGTTTTTGGCTTTAGAGAGTGCAGCTTTTACCTGCATAGTTGTGATTACAGGGACTCTGCATTCTTCCTGTATAGATATGGGCCCTTTAGGGGGTGAAAGGGGGGTAAAGTTAGCACTGAACCTATCTGCCAGAATGCTGGCAATATCAGTTGGTTCTGTAATTTTCGTACCTTTGTGCTGTAACTCTGAGCAGATCTGGGTGTTGCCATTGAGATTCTTGACATAGCTCTAGAATGCTTTGTAGTTGTCCATGGAATTAGTGGTGATTTTGTTTTCGTAGCTAGTATTGGAGGATCTTATAAGGGATCTCAGCTTCTTTCTGAGGCTGACCAGGGAGCACCTCCACTCATGGGATTTTACTCTCTTTTGCAACAGTTTCTTCCTTCTGTTGTACAGTTTGTTTATGGCAGGGGACCACCAGATTGGCTTCCTTTTTTTGGAGGATAGCATCTTAGTTCTGTTTGGGATAGCACGATCCATGCACGCGTGTAAGTGCTTATTTGTGTAGGATTCAGCAGTTGTAACTGTATTGTCCATCTGCATGGGTGTCATGAAGTTCACCACTTCTGTCTTAAGAAGCATGAAGTTGGCTTTGGAGAAATTTTTTCCTGTGGTTTCCTTAATGGGGGTGGTGCATTATCAGTTCTCTGCACTGCCCTTTGACTTGTCTACTGAGTCCAGGATATTCACAAAGTGCCTGACTCCAGTAATTGCATTTTGCAGGCAAAGAAATATTCAAATATATCCATACCTGGACGATTGTCTAATTCAGGCAGAAAACCAGGCCATACTTCTAAATCATCTGGCGTTTGTAAAAAGGGTTCTGACTTGTCTAGGGTACACCATAAACGAAAAGAAATGACAACTGGTACCCTCTCAACAGATTACATTTTTGGGTGCAAGTTTGAATACAACTGTCCAGATGGCTTTCCTCATGCCGGCGAAGCAAATTCATTTGGTAACATACTTCAAACAAGTGGCCTACTGCATTCTTCTAATTCCATATGCAAGACTGCATATGAGGAAACTTCAGTGGTACTTTAAAAAGTCTATGGAGTCAACATTGTCACAGCCTGGAAACAATGATTCCTATCATACCTTTCCTACGCCTGGAGTTCCTATGGTGGGCAGAGGCTTGCCATCAAAACAAGGGGCTGCCATTCACACTACCTGCTGCTGCCCAAACCCTAACTACATTCGCATCAGACTATGCATGGGGGGCTCACCTGGCAGGGAAGTGCATTCAGGGCAAATGGAACCCAAATCAAATGCACCTACAAATCAATCAAAAAGAAATGTTAGCTGTACAGAATGCTCTGACAGCCTTTAAGGACTACATTCTTCCAGGACAACTAATGGTAAAGAAGGACAACATTACAGTTATGTGGTACATAAACAAGCAGGGGGGAACACATTCCTACCCCCCCTCTGCAGAGTAGCCATGGCATTGTGGAACACGACCTTGAGCTACCAAGTGCACCTACAAGCTCAATTCCTGCCAGGAAAATTAAATACACTGGCAGACGGACGAAGCAGAAATCTCATGGACCCACATGAGTGGAGACTGGAACCACGGATTTTCAACATGTTGACAAGCAAATGGGGGAGCCCAAAGTAGATCTATTTGCCTCCCCCCGGAACTATCTGTTGGACAAATTTTGAACAAGGATTCCCCACAAAAAAGCCTGGAAAATGGATGCTCTGTCCTTCAGCTGGAAAAACCTATCAGTCTACGCCATTACACCTCTGCCTCTACTCTGAAAAGTTCTGTTAAAAGTCAAACAGGACAAACCAAGAATGATTTTATTTGCTCCAGATGGCCACGCCAACACTGGTACCCGCTCCTGCGCAGTGTGTCACAAATATCACCATGGCACCTGCCTCAGACACCTACCTTACTGTCTCAGCAGGAGAACCAGATTCTGCACTCTCACCTCCCAACATTGAACCTTGCAGCTTGGCTAATCACTTAAATTCATCCTTAGCATCCCTCAGCAAGCCTGTGATGGATATCATCTTGGAAGCGAGAAGACCTAGTACTAGAAAATCTTATGCTGACAAATGGAAAAGATTCTGTGCCTTTAACCAATCTCAAGGAATGAGCACAGCAGTGCCCAGTTTACCTCAGATTTTACAATACTTAACTGAGATGCTTCACAAGGGCTTGTCTTTTTCCGCCATTAAAATCCACGCCTCAGACATTTCAGCTCATTATAACACAGAACCTCCCCTCTTCTCTCATCCGCTGCTCAAGCAGTACCTCAGAGGGTCCAAAAACATGAGACCACCCAGGAGAGCTCCAACCCCTGCCTGGGACCTTAACTTTGTATTGGAGAAACTCACTCTACCTCCTTTCGAGCCAGCTGCTACTGCAGACTTAAAATTTCTTTCTTGGAAAACAGCCTTCCTTCTAGCAATCACTTCAGCTAGAAGGATTTCTGAGTTACAGGCCCTTATGGCAGTGGAGACTTTCATCATCTTTCATGTGGACAGGGTGTCACTCAGGACCAGTCCATCCTTCATGCCCAAGGTGGTATCCAGTGTGGCTCTTAATCAGTCCATTAATTTGCCAACTTTCTTTCCCAATCCACAAAATAAAGGGGAAAGGATTCTGCATTCATTGGGTGTGCACAGACAACTTAGATTCTACTTGGACAGAACTAAAACTCGAAGAAAATCTGAACTGCTGGTAGCATTCGCTGCAGGGACAGAGGGAAAGGCTATTTCAAAACAAACCATTTCTAAATGGATAAGCCATTGCATTAATTTCTGCCATAAGCACAATGGAAAACCTATCCCCCAGGAGATCAGATTTCATTCCACCAGGGCTGCATCTACTTCTGCAGATTTTCTCAGAGGTGTTCCTACCAGGCATATTCTAGAAGCTGCTACCTGGAGTTCAGTTCATACGTTCACCAAGCATTATCATTTACCATTTTTCTCTAAATCCAGAGCTGGCTTTGCCACTGCTGACTTGCAAGGCCTTATAGCTGGTCCTAATGCTGTATAAATCCGTCCTCCCAACCATAGCTTTGGGAATCTACCCAAATGTAATGACTGCAACAGTGAAACATGAAGAACATAGTACAGTTGTGTACAGTTACCATAAATGTAGATGTTTGAGTGTATTCACTGTTGCAGTCCTGGTTACCCTCCCTCCAGCCCCCTATTTTTCTCGGACTATACCTCTACTTTTTGTTACTATGCTTAAAAGCCGTTTTGGTGTATTTGCTTTTGGTTGGAGGTATATTTTGGTGTTTTAAAATTTTATTTTGCTCCCCATTCGGGGGGCACCTGACATCTGGGGCAAGAAAAACTGAGGTAATGACATCGGCTGCATGTTTTATACCCCTGATGATCTGACGTCATGGAAGAAGGGACAGCAACTGACGCAGGACCCAAGACTCTGTTAATCAGGCCGACTGAGGGCAACCCGCCAGCAGATTACCCAAATGTAATGACTGCAACAGTAAATACACTTGAACATCTACATTTATGGTAAGTGTACACAACTGTACTTTCCTGCTTCCCTGCCTAAAGAAGTCCCGGGCAAAAGGCCTACATCTGCCTCTTATCCCACCATAAGTGAAGCATGTTAAAAAGAAACAGAAGACTAGGCATTCCACCATTTCGCTGTCCCTTCCATTCCTCCGTTGAATTGGGATGCCTTTTCCCAGGGTGTTATTAAGGCTCTGATGGCCCTCAGACCTCCTACCTCAGCTTCACCCATTTCAAGGTCTGCCTTTTCCTCTTCTCCTGTCCTGCCATCTGCAGTCAGCTTCTTACCCAATACAGGATTCTGACTGAGGGGTCTTCTTCAGATGAAGACTCTCTTTAGCATACTCCACGAAAATCCCTTCCCCCTTGGAATATGCTTCCCCAGAGGAAGAGTCAAATGAGCGGAATTCCCTCATGGAAGAACTTTCCTTTGGGGAGACTATCAATAAAATGAAGGAATTCTTTAAGTGGGATGCTTCCCAAATCTCAGAGGAACAAAAAAGATATGAGCTTCTTCAGCTGGAGGCACCTGCTCCCTCAGCAGAACATCCAGTCATACCTCTCAACCTGGAAACATCAAAAATCTGGACAAGGCCCATAAAAAATAGGTACAAATCTGTACGCTGATTAACGTAACATTTGCATACATAATTACATAACCCCGCCCCTCCAATGGAATAGTGGGATACCAACTTTCAAATGCAAACTGAAGAACAGACAACCAAAATACGGTACCAGAGTCCCCCTGCAGCCATTCCAATATCCCATCACCTGGCTGTTTCACCCCATTTGCCGTAAACACTAATGTGTGCATACTGCTTTACTTTTACAATGATTATTTGGATTTTGTTTTTACATTTTATAGCACAAACACATAGTATTGCTTTGTTTAGCAGATATCTGTCTCACAATGAAAATAGACTCGGCATTAAAACCTTTGGGCTGTTTTCAAATCATAAGCCCCTTGCACACAAAACAAGAAACATATATGCATTCTTTGATACACCTTCCTGACTTTATTAAATTATAGTCCTTATATAATACAGCACACTTGTTAGACTTGAGTTAGAGCACATTTTAAATTTATTGCTTGAACATTTTTCCAGCAGGCAATGAAACAAAAATGCATGAACCAATAATGACAAAGCTGCCCAATTCAGATGATTTCCATCATAAAAGTCTACTTCCACACACTAATATTTATATATATATATATATATATATATATATATATATATATATATATATATATAATTTAGAATGACAGTAGTGTAAGCCATAGGCATCTTGCACTTTTTTCAATTTTTTGGGGGGGAGGGACCAGGGGCACATTTTAAACATTGCTTGTATAATTTTTGCAAAGTTGCTAGAATAAAACATGTTACCACCATGCATTTCACTGCCAAGTCTTAAACCCAGAACTCTGCACTACACTCAGATTTGCATATCACTATGCCAAATCAGCAATTTCCTGAAAAACAGGAAGACAAACTTAAATGGCTATCATTTAGTGAATTCACTCAGTTCTGACTTCTCTTCATAGGTCTCAACCTCTTAGCAGAAAAAACCTGGACAAAGCCAATAATGTGGGGAGTACAGAATTCATTTATCACTTCTCTTCATAGCTCTCAACGTCTTAGCACAAAAAACCTGGACAAAGCAAATAATGGGGGAAAACAACTCCAAAATGGAGGACAAATTTCAAATACTTATCTTATAAACTTAGAAAAATGCTAGAATAAAAAGTTTTATGTTACCACTTATTTTATGAAGAATATGAAATTCAAATGCCTGTCATTATGTATTGAATTCAACGCCAGATTTAATGAGGAACGGAATACATTCACAAGTGGTGGCTAGGAACTTTAAGCTCTTTTTACCTGTACCCAAGGTACAGGGTTTGAGCCTGGGAGTACCTCTAGCCACCAGGTGTATTAAGTTAGGGGCATTTACACACACACACACACACACACACACACACAGACACACAGACACACAGTTAAACAAGCACTGAAAAGCTCCGTTAAACAAGCAAAACACTTGAAACTCTGCCTGGGCATCAGCTTAAATAAGCAGGGAAGGCAGCTGAAACTAGCAAAGCTTATACACATTGAAAAGCTCCGTTAAATAAGTAGAGCACCTGAAAGTAGCAAAAAGCTCTGTTAAAAGCTTACACACACTGAAAAGCTCTGTTAAGCAAGTAAAGCAGCTGAAACTAACAAAAAGTTCCGTTAAACAAGCAATGCACCTGAAACTAGCAAAAAGCTCCATTAAACAAGCAAAGCACTTCTTGGAACTCTGCATTCTATTCTAAATCAGCAGGGAAGGTAGCTGAAAGCACTTACTTCTGTAGTATGACTGAAACTCTGCATTCTGTTCTGGGCATCAGCTTAAACAAACAGGGAAGGCAGCTGAAACTCTGCATTCCTTTCCTTTGCAGGGAAGACAGACAAAATTCACTCCATCAGCTCAAGCAAGGAAAAGTCAAGCTATAGAAGCTCTGTTTCCTCCCGTTCAGCTCTGGACACTAGACTGCAGCCTAAGTAAAATAAGCTCTTCTGCTCAGCTGAAACTGTGAATGAAATAAAACTCAAACCGCCCCAGTTCAGCTTACAGACTGCAGAGCTGTTGTTTCCTTTCCATTCAAACAGATGTGAGCCCTTGAGCTCAATTCAAACAGGCTGATAGAGCTGACGTCATTGCGCACATGATGACGTCAGCTCAAAAAGCACAAAAAATATTTTTAAAAAGTAGCTGGAAAAAAATCAGAAATGAAAGGGTGCCACTCAGGAATCGTGGCACCCCATTATTTGGACCCCAAAACTCGGGGAAAAAAATGAGTAATTCGGGATGGTTGGGAGGTATGCTTCCAGTACTTCCAGCTTTCTTAGATGCCTTTGCACCTACTTCTAAGACCCCAGACTCTCAAGCTCCTACTGCAAAAAGACCTGACCATTTTTATAAAGTCCCTGAGGATTGCAAGTTTCTTTTTAAATGTCCTTCAGCTGATCCAGCTGTGGTATCCATTACTTCTGACCAATCATGTTGTGTTGCTCTTTCAACTAAGGTGCTCCCTTCTGAAAAAGAAAGTAAGATTTTGGAAAGGTTGGGAAAGAAGGTCTACACTTCTTCCACCTTGGCTGTCAGAGCCATTAAATACCAGACACGTTTCAGTATTCGCTAGCCTTGCTTTCTCAGTCTTCTCAGGCCCTGTCCCAGTTACCTGACTCAGAGGCTAGGTTACTGTCTGTCTCTATTGGCAGCATCCTCCCAGGTAAACAGACATTCAAACAAATGCAGTGATGATGCTGTTGAAGCTTCCTCCAGAGCTGCAGCTCCTGCTTCTGTTCTCAGGAGGCATTTCTGGATACGTCTCCAGGCCCTCCCTGATGATATCAAGGTAAAATTACTTAATGTTCCTTTGGGCAAAGCAGCAACAGAACTTTTTAAAACTCTGAAGGAAAAAGGTAAGGAGCTCCAAGATTTAAAACATTTGCTGGTCTGACCAGTTCTTAAATTTAATAAGAACTTCCCTACCAAGGCTCCCTTTGTCAGGAAACATCCTCATTCATGTTCTTCTACTCTTTCTGGAACTAGGACATGCAAGTCTTCAAGAAGGCCCCCTCAGTCTAAGGTTGTTGCTTATGCTCCCTCTCTGCAGCAGCTTTTCTGTGTCACTTTCAGCCTGGAAGGAAGTCACTCAGGATTCCTTGGTGATTTCAGTTATATAAAACTGATACTTTATGACTTGCAGGAGGCCAGAAAACCCAAATACTAGGAAATCTTACATTTCCAAGTGAAAAAGATTTTCTATCTGGTGTCAAAAACAGATATTCCTTTAGTGCTTTCTTAACTGTGTGAGTTGCATAACAGTGGTATTTCTTATTCTTCAGTCAAGGTCACTGTTCAGCCTTGTCTACTTGCCTGCTTTTAGCTCCCCCTTAGTGTCCAGGTTAGAGGTTAAGCATTTCCTAAAAGGCATCCTATACATGAAACCTCCCAGGAAACTAGTTCCTCCCCTTGGGATCTCAACTATATGTTAGAGAAGCTTACTCAGGGCCCTTTTGAGCCAGTGGTCTCTGCTTCTCTAAAGTTTTGCACTTGGAAAATAGTACTTCTGGTAGCTTAACCTCTGCTAGAAGGGTCTCTGAGATTCAAGCATTAATGGCTTCACCTCCTTTTTTGGTTTTTCGTGAGGATAGAATATCTTTGAGAACTAATCCTTCCTTTATGCTGAATGTGGTCAGTGAGTTGTCTCTGTATTAGTCTATCCAGTTGCCTACTTTTTTCCCTTCTCAATCTCCTAATGAGAGGATTCTGCATTCCATGGATGTACATAGACAGCTCAGATTCTACTTTGACAAAACTAAGTCTGTTAGGAAATTTGATCAACTTTGTGTCTTTTCATCCCAGGAAAAGCTATTTCTAAGCAAACTATTTCTTCTTGGATCTCCAAGCCATTGTGTTTTGCTATGATTTTCATGGAAAATCCTTATCCTGTTCTGTTAAGGCCCATTCCACCAGATCAGTTGCATCCTCAAGGGCTTCCTTCAAAAGACTGGATGCCCAATCCATTTTGGAAGCCACTACCTGGTCTTCTGTTCATACCTTTACTAAGCACTACAAACTGGATAATACTTCCATATCCAGGGCAGGATTTGCCAGGGCAATCCTGCATGAATTTGTGGAAAATGTTTCTGCTTAGACTTCCTTTCTCCTCCGTGGGTTCCCTTTCAGCTTTTGCACTTTCCCATATGTAAAGAATACTGTAACATTGAATAGAATGACTTAGAATAGTTGTGTAAAATCTTACTATAACCATAGATGCCCTTCTCTTCTATGTTGCAGTATTCTGTCCCACCCACCTTCCCCCTACATCTTGCTCTTTACTAGGATGACTACTTTTAATCCTTGTGTTTTTTCCCCCTCATGGGGCTACATTATTCTGAAGATTGTATGTGCGGACATCCTTTTTATGACTGATGTTCTCTCTACCTTCGTTCATCGCCCCACGTACAGGCAGTGGCATTAAGCTTTTGTACACAGGCCAGACGTTGGGTCACAGAGCCGGAATACAACCCATATATAAAGAATACAGCAACATAGAAGAGAAGGACATCTATGGTTATGGTAAGATTTTACACAACTATTCTTTCTTTTTACTACTTCCTTTTTAGTTGTTTGGTTTGTCATTTTATACAGATGCAACTGTGATTTCTTGTGATGGCAGAAAATAATCCTTTTGAACAAACAGAAAATAAAGAAAAGCAACTGTCTGCAGCTGTACTTTTTTCTAGTTCTTATCTGAAAGAATTATCACAATAGCTGAATGTCCATGCTGACACACAAGGGAAAAGAACAAAGCTCACTGTTTTGTACCTTTTCTTAAGACTACAGATACAACTGAGCAAAGTTTCACATTTGCATAATGATGAATTTGTTTGCTTGGTGTAGGTTACCTATTCCTTAAAAGTCTAATTGCTCTTTCACTTGATAGCTTCCTGACAGCTGCTGAGGTACAGGACAGAACAATTACATTTTCACATCTTGTGTATAATTGCTGCTTTTCTCAGCAGAAGGCAGTTAACAATTTTTAGTAACTTACTATACTTTTCTTTATGTTGCCTTGAAAAAAGCTGCATATATTCCTGCCACTGAAAAGCCACACATTGCAGATGAAATTTTAGTTTACCTGCTGCAGGTTTTATAAGTCTTAAGTGCAGCTCATTACATTCTAGCTAAAAAAACTGTGGCACATTTATTCTCTGACTTCACACTCGTAATACATGCTCTGCATTTATTTCTGTGTGTTTGACTGGATGCACTAGCCTCAGAAAGTACTTTGAATTATAGTAGCAAATTTAGAAGCAAAAGTGTGAGACATAAGGATAATCAACCCTGCCAGATCTTGCCACCAGACTGTGTTCCTGTGTCACTGTAAATTTTGTGTCAAAACTCTTTATTGAAAAAAATACAAGAATAATGTTATGAGAAACTAAAATGAGTATTTTAGCATATTTTCAGATACTGAAACAAATAAGTATTTCGGATTATGTGTAATGTGTGACTACAATTACCAGGGAGACCCAGGGAATTATCTCAAAAGGCAAGATGGTACAAAAAGTAACATAGAATTGGTTTACCCTTGAGACAGTATAGAGTAGATCATAAGTGCGTATTGTAGTGTCCAACCACTAGTAGAGTATGCTAGTCCTGTCTTTACCTTTCTGCTTGCTGTGTGCTTTTTGTTTTAGGGGACAGATTGAGCCGCCCTTTATTGGTGAGTTAGATTCCAGTTCGGGTGAACATCATTTTTGATTCTATCGAGCGAAATTTTGTGCAAGATGTAGTGTTAGCTTCTCTTATTGCTGGCAAGATTTGGGTATTTTCCTTGGTTTTTGTACCATTATGTTATGGGGAACTACTCTTTTGTCACTGATGGACAATGCCCTTTGCTGAGGTGAAGTATTTGTTTTTTAATCTTTTGCTGAGGTGAAACATTTTTTTTTAATCTGTGTTCAGATGGTTAGTTCCCTGTTCCATCATCCAGAAGATTAGAAGAGATGTCTTCTGTTACGTTCTTGATTTCACCATCTGCTACATGCCTTTCCTGTAGTCTGTCTTTCACTGGCTCTTTCTGGATAGCAGGGAGTGTGAACTTTATTGTGGTGATATCTGGATGGCTGAGGCACCTATGGTTCGTTTTACATTTACTGTAAATATTCTGTCCTGTTTTGCTTCTTCCCTTTCAGAAAACTATATTACAACATGGAGGGTCTGTTGTTAACATTCACATAGTCTGAAGAACTCAGACCATCAAAAAATAGTGTTACCAACTAAGTTAGCTAGATGGAAAGATGCTTTCTTTTGTACCAGTAAAGCAGTTTGCAGAATCGAAGTTATTTCTGTTTGCATCACTTGTATAAGATCGACTCATATTATTATTTATTAAAAGTGCAACTTTCTGTAGTTTCCACTTGCAGGACAGTAATTTTACTGGCTTCTTCGGAGTAACAGTAAAGTATTTCCCAAAGGGGGTCTTATATCTACGTCCTGAACAGTAACCACCCTCTCAAGGTCTGCGATCTGAATTTAATAGAAGAAAAACTGGCTGTCTTCTTTGAGGTAGTGTCAGTAGAATTAGTTTTGTTTTTGTAAAACCTTTTTCTTAATGAAAAACCTTAATGTACTTAATGTAGTCCAGTATTTTATATGGCATCTCTAAAAATACATCCCCCCACACACATTTTTCTTTATGCATGCTTGTGTTTCTACTATATATTTAACTATTGCTATTCTTCTCCAGATATGAAAATAAACAGGAAATGCTGCTACAAACCTTAGATGTCCACAGAGGGTACAAACCAAGCTTTTATACGAGTGTGGCATATGACAGTGCTGCACTAAATGTAATGCACATAGATGATAGGCAGCTTTATTGCAAGGGTGATGCTAGTGACATGCATGGGGATATTTGCCATCTATGAAAAGATGACATCAGGACAGCTTGTGTCAGAAGATACAAGCCAAAATGCTAAATACTGCTACAAGACTTTCTCCAAAATGTACTATACTGTACTTTCCTGACATTCACCATCTTTGCTATTCATTTCCAATTCTCAGCCTTTCTGCAGACTTGCAGGATCCTAGGAAATTACTAGGTTAATGGCCCTAGAGCCCTTACAAATCTAGTCAAGTTGTACCCATATTTCCACGATCAGGCACCGATTAATATAATATAGTAAAATAAAATATATAGTATCTTCTTCTTCTTTCGGCTTTTAGGGGTCATCACAGCGGATCACCTGTCCGCTCATGATTGGCAGTGGAGATGTTCTTCATTCCACATTGCTGCAGTCCTAACCATTGGGTAGTCCGCTGTCCAGTCGGCCCGAATACCAAAGTATATGGCTGACGTCGGTCAAGGCGCATTAGACTGACGTCAGGACGTCAGGGTACTAATGCGCATGACCGACGTCATATCCTCAGTCTTTTTTGCCGCATGGTCCGATGCAGAAGCAGTTTTGCGAGTGCAGGTTGGCGTTCTGAAATATTCCGAAGTCGGAGTTTCAGACCGAATCAAAGTTGGCTAAGTACCCCGTTGGGGAACATTTTGGTTTTTTCTTGCCTCAGTATTTAACCGGATGTCAGAAAAAGTGAATAACTGTATTTCTTGTGGGAAGCAGATACCTCATAGGGATTACCATACTCTGTGTATACCTTGTTTAGGGCCTGAGCACGACGTTGTTGGTTGCCGCTCTTGTGCTAGATTTAACAAACGCACTATTAAGAGGAGGTTAGACTGTGCCAGGTTAGTGTTTGGGAAGCGTTGTAATTACAAAATGCCGTCGGATGCTCCGACGCCCGCTTCATCCAAAAAACGCAAAGACAAAACAGCAAAGCCTAGGGTTGATGAACCGGCAGTCCCGGACGTCGGTTCTTTAGAAGGCTCAGTGGAGCCAGAGGTTTTGCCAGGAGTTTCTTTAGAGTCTCAGGCAGAGACTTTACTACTACAGGATGTGCCCTCTCAGGAGGTAGGCCAGGCTGAGGGGGCTTCTCAGGTAACTGTTCTTCCCTCTCTTCCCAAGATAGTTAGGGCTTCTCCTACTGTTTCTAAAACTTCTTTGAGAGGTAGGCCAAGCTCAGCTTCAGTGGGGGCTTCTCCTACCACTTCAGGTTCTGTGCCTAAGAAACATATGCTTAAAATGGCAGAAGATTTAATTACTATGATTAGAGGCTCTATGCCCCCTCCTGATAAAAGGCCTAGGGTGGAACCTGAGTTTGAGAGTTTGGAACAGTATTCAGAGGCTTGAGTCTTCTGGAAGACTTGCAGGAGTTTCCTCCTTACTCTGATTCTGATGTGGATGATTCCACACCTACAGCTTCTCCTCCTGAGGATTTCTCATTTTCAGAGACTCTGCATTCCATGAGGGAACACTTTAAATGGGAAGGCCAGGATTACTCTGATTCCAGGAAAAGGCTTAGGGAATTCTTATTTTTACCCCAACATAGGCCCTTAGCTATACCTCCTGTGTTGAATGTGGTGGAAGATGTTTTTGCAGAGGCTTCCCTGAACCCTGACTCTTTGCCTCCTGCCCCTGTTAAACCTGATAGGTACTATAGGGTGCCCGAAGCTCATAAGTATTTGTTTAAGAGTCCTAGGGCGGACCCAGAAACTGTTTCTCAAGGGCCTAAAGGTGTTAAGGCCTCTGTGGTTAAAAATCCTGTTCCCACTGATAAAGAGGCAAGGGCTTTGGATAGATGGGGAAAGAAAGTGTATACTTCTTCCACTCTAGCCATGAGAGCGTTGAATTGTCAGTTTCACATGCTAAAATATCAAAATTTTCTCCTTTCACAATTGAAATCTAAGGTGGATGCTTTGGCGGAAGGTATAGAGTGTAAAGAGTTGCTGGATTTAGTTCATGTGTCTGAACAAGTGGGTAAGCATTCTTTGCAATGTGGTTTTGATGCTGTGCAGGCCTCCTCGAGGGTGGCTGCCACTAGTTCTGTTCTTCGCAGGCATGCCTGGTTGAGGGATCAGAATTTAGCAGAGCATGTTAAGTCTAGGATTTTGGATGCTCCTTTACAGTCTGATGTGTTATTTGGTTCGCCTGTGGAAGCAGTTTTAAAGAAAATGGAGGACAAAGCTAAGTCTATGCAAACTGTTAAAGATTTTTTGCAGGTGCAGCCACCTAAGTTTAGTAGAAATTGGCCTACTAAGGGATGGACATATCCTGCTTTTGATTCCCAGTCTAGGGGTAGGTCTAGACGTGGTAGGGGCAGAGCTCAAGGTTCTTTTAGGCCTAGAACAGGGGTTCACCTGCTCAGACTTCTGGTGAGGGCAGGGGTCAGTCCTTTCGTAAACAGACCCAATGACCTGCCTTCTCAGCTGCCAGTAGATTCTCGCCTGGTAGCTCCTTTGGGAGGAAGACTGTCTCTTTTCAAAGAAAATTGGGATTTAATCACTCAAGACAGATGGGTGTTGGATATCATTCACCACGGTTACAGGTTTTATTTCCATACATTGGCCCCTTTCAAAGGCATGCCAGACGTTCCTCCTCCACAAAGGGAAGAGGCTCACAAGCAAATTTCTCTGTTACTCCAAATAGGGGCCATTCAGCCAGTCCCTATACCAGAAAGGGGCCTAGGATTTTATTCTCGCCTGTTCCTAGTACCAAAGAAGGGGAACACGTGGAGACCAATTTTGGATTTATCTATCCTCAACACTTATCTGGACATTCCCAAGTTCAAGATGTTGACGTTACAACAGCTTTTACCTCTGCTGGGCAAAGATCATTGGATGGTAACTTTAGATCTCAAGGAAGCTTACCTTCATGTGCCTATAAGACTGTGTTGCAGGAAGTATCTGCGTTTTCGAGCTGGAAATTCTCATTATCAGTTCTCTGCATTGCCCTTTGGCTTATCTACTGCCCAGAGTATTCACAAAGGTTCTGGCTCCAGTGATAGCTTACTTCAGGCTAAAAGGAATTCAAATCTATCCTTACTTGGACGACTGCCTGATTCTGGCTCAAGAAAAGGAAGACCTTCTACAGCATCTGGAATATGTCATAGCAGTGCTAAGATGCCTAGGGTATTCTGTGAACGAAATAAAGTCCAGTCTAGTACCCTCTCAAGACATGTGCTTTCTGGGTGTGAGACTGAATACAGCAGCCCAGATGGCCTTTTTAACCCCGGACAAACAAAAGAATCTTTCCAGTTACTTCCATCAGCTATCCCTTCAGTCCGGGCTGACTGCAAGGACAGTCCTTCAAGCCTTAGGGTTCATGGCATCTTGTATTCTGGTGCTTCCCAATGCCAAACTGCATATGAGGAAGCTACAATGGTATCTCAAAAATGTATGGACACAGCACTGCCAGGATTTGGACACTGTCATTCAAATAATACCTTGCATTCAAAAGGAATTTTTGTGGTGGGCTCAGGAATGTCACCTAAACAAGGGACTCTCTGTGACCCGGCCAGAGGCGAGTCAGATTCTAACGACAGATGCCTCAGACATTGCTTGGGGTGCTCATCTAAATGGAAAGTGGATACAAGACAAGTGGCCTGCCAGACTACAGCATCTACATATCAACATGAAGGAGATGTTAGCAGTCCAATTTGCATTGATGGCTTTCAAGGAGTTACTTCTTCCAGGGCAGGTGTTGATTCTAACAGACAACACAACTGTCATGTGGTACATCAACAAACAAGGGGGAACACATTCTTACCTATTGTGCAGGCAAGCAATGATTTTATGGGAGACTGCGCTCAGCTTGCAACTAACTCTTCAGGCAAGGTTTCTGCCGGGAGCACAGAACTCCTTAGCAGATGTGTTAAGCAGACAAATCATGGATCCCCACGAGTGGAAACTGGATCTTCATGTATTTCAAAGGTTGACAGTGTCCTGGGGAACTCCAGACATAGATCTGTTCGCTTCTCCACTAAACCACCAGCTGCCAAAGTTTTGCACAAAGAGGTTACATCACACAGCTTGGAAAGTGGATGCTCTTTCTTTCAGTTGGAAAAATCTTCATGTGTATGCGTTTCCACCTCTGCCTCTTCTTCCAAAGGTGCTTCTAAAGGTCAGACAAGACAAGCCAAGGATGATTTTAATAGCTCCAGATTGGCCTCGGCAGCACTGGTACCCATTACTGAGGAGTCTAGTAAAGAAGCCTCCATGGCCTTTACCCTTGATTCCACACCTGTTGTCTCAGAGAGACGGCCACCTGCTCAATGTCAAGCTTCGTTCTCTTCATCTAACAGCATGGCATATTCTGTTTTGAGAGACAGCCGGTCTCAACTTCCTCAACAAGTTTTAAATGTGATTATGGAAGCTAGAAGACCTAGTACAAGGAAAGTGTATGCAGAAAAATGGAAGAGATTTTTATTTTGGAGTGCAGCAAAGAATTTGGAGATTTCTGAGCCTAATTTGAGTGTGGCTCTTCAATATCTTACTGAGTTATTGGACAAAGGTTTGTCCTTCTCTTCCATTAAGATTCATGCTGCAGCAATTTCAGCTCACTATGATTGTGACCCACCATTGTTTTCGCATCCTTTGTTCAAGCAGTTTCTCAGAGGGGCAAAGAATATAAGACCCCCACGTAGAGCTCCTACTCCTGCTTGGGATCTCAATTTTGTGTTGGAAAAACTTACTCTACAACCTTTTGAGCCTGCGGGTACTGCTGATTTGAAATATTTGTCATGGAAGACTGCTTTTTGTTGGCTATTACTTCTGCAAGAAGGGTTTCTGAGTTGCAGGCCCTTATGGCAGTAGAGCCCTTTCTGATTTTCCATAAGGATAGGGTATCATTACGTACTAATCCTTCCTTTATGCCTAAGGTGGTTTCTAGTGTGGCTTTAAACCAAACTATTCATTTGCCTACTTTCTATGCAGATCCCCAAAATAAAGGGGAAAAGATTTTGCACACTTTAGATGTACATAGGCAGTTGCGTTATTATTTAAGCAGGACTAAGGATTTCAGGCAGTCTCAGCAGTTGTTTGTTTCTTTTGCTTTGAGTTCTCAGGGCAAGCCTGTGTCTAAGCAAACTATTTCTAAGTGGATTGGGTTTTGCATTTCATTTTGTTATTCCCATCATGGCAAGGAGATTCCAGCTGGGATTAGGCCTCATTCCACTAGGGCTACTGCCACTTCAACAGCATTTCTAAGGGGTGGCAACTAAGGATATTTTGGAGGCAGCTACTTGGAGTTCAGTGCATACTTTCTCTAAGCATTACCACCTTCCTCTCTACTCTAAATCTAGGGCTGGTTTTGCCACAGCTATTTTGCAAGGCATGTTGACAGCTCCTGCTTCCTTATGATTTGCCAGCCTCCCTTACCTCTGCTTTGGGATTCTACCCAATGGTTAGGACTGCAGCAATGTGGAATGAAGAACATAGTACAGTTTTGTACCTACCATAAATGTAGATGTTCGAGGATCCACATTGCTGCAGTCCAATTTTCCCTCCCGCCTTCCCCTCTGTGTGTAGGGGTGGTGGTGTGAGTTGCTATATATTATTGTACATGTGTATATATATATATATTGTATATAAGTTTGGTGCAGGGCTTTTTGGTGTTTTGGATTGGGCCTTGTCTTTTTAGGGTCTTCTGACATCTGGGGCAAGAAAAGACTGAGGATATGACGTCGGTCATGCGCATTAGTACCCTGACGTCCTGACGTCAGTCTAATGCGCCTTGACCGACGTCAGCCATATACTTTGGTATTCGGGCCGACTGGACAGCGGACTACCCAATGGTTAGGACTGCAGCAATGTGGATCCTCGAACATCTACATTTATGGTAGGTACAAAACTGTACTTTTTACAGTGTCGAGTTGCCAGCCCAGTGCCCAACCTTCCACAGAAGACACACACATGCACGCACTCATGCCTATGGCCAATTTAGAGTATCCAATCCACCTACAGCATGTCTTTGGAATGTGGGAGGAAACCGGAGCACCCAGAGGAAACCCACGCAACCACAGGGAGGATATGCAGACTCCGCACAGAAGGCACCCCAGCCGAGAATCGAACCGGAGAACCTCTTGCTGTGAGGCGGCAACGCTAACCGCTGCACCACTGTGGCCGCCTCACCATAGTGTAATGTAATATAATACAATATACCACATATATAACTTGTGCTTGCAACAACTACCAAAATAAAAACATAACTCAAAGTAAACATGAGCACTAAACCAAAATCTAAATCTCTACATGGGAGCAAAACAACACATAATTTTCACTTCAAACATAAAAATGAGTAAGACGTGCAGTATATAACAGTATACAAGATGTCTCATGATATGAGCATCTGTACCAAATCTTCCATGTAAAAATAAACTGGTCTTCCCAGTTTACTTTGCAAGCAAACTACAAAAGCACTAAGACAAAATTATACTCTGTTATCTGTGGAAATAACTGTCCACCCCCACTAACAACAAAAATCATCAGACTGAAAAGCAATGAAAGCAACATTACTGGGCATTAACTATTTCATACTGCTCAACTGTCCCTGATTTTGCCTGATGTGATTACTTTTCTCCTTGTAAAATGTTTGGATTTTCTGATAAATCACATAAGATAATAGTCAGTAATGTTAGAGTTCCATACTACTTAATCTTTAGGAAGTCCATGTTGATGAAAATCTTGTTATTCTCCTACTAACTTTCAAGTGAAATAGGATGATATTTAACATTATCCCTTATGTTGGATTTGTAAAGACCCTGGTGGCTGTCAGTCTAGTATAAACCTGTTACTTATGCACAAAACATGGCACAAAAAGGAGGTGCAGTGGTGCTCTGTTTATTGTTGTTGCCTCACAGCAAGAGGTTCTTTGGTTCAATTCTTGGCTGGGGTGCCTTCTATGTGGAGTCTGTATGTCCTCCCTGCATTCACGTGGGTTTCCTCTGGGTACTCCGGTTTCCTCCCACATTCCAAAGACATACAGTTGAAGCACTTCTCCCCAGGCCTTCAATGAAAATAGGCTCTGTCCTAGTTAGACTTTCCCAGTCAACAAATAAAAAATTAAATAAATTCATATTTATTTTTTCCATACACTCCAAATTCAAGAGTTGACATAAATAACTAAAGAGAATATAAATAGTCTCTCAAAACATAAAAATGCACACTAACCTGTAACATCCTTCAGTATGCTTGTAAGCATGTACCACAGTGTCTTACTGGAGCCATGTTTTGTGTGAAGAAGACGTTTTCAGCTGAGTCCGAAGGAAAACCTACCCAGTATCTAACCAGTAAAATATGTCCATAATTACTACCACATACTGCACTGGGAGGTGAAGTCAGAACTCTGGTTTCACAACCACTCAAAAAAACTAGTTCTAAACTTAATGTCACTATCCACAAAAGGAAAACAAAATAAACACTGTATAAAAATACCCAACTATACAGTAAGACCTTCAACAATCATCACTTCTTCTCAGTTGAACTAAAGTCCTGCAGAGCAAAGCAAAGAGAACATGGTAAACCTCCTGGAAGAACAGACTCCCAATTAATCAGGGAAAAATAGCCAGTTACCAATGTAAATAATACCTCTCAATACACACACACGCACACACACACACACACACACACACACACACACACACACACACACACACTGAAATAACTGCATATACAGAGTGCAGGAAACGTAGCAACCTGTGAAAATTAAACCTGTAATACAAAAGCTTTACACTATATAAACCATAGTACATCATCATATACTTACTTTCTACTTAATCGAACACAAGAGATGTCATCAATAATTCACAGTTTAAGTAAGAATCCCCAAACATAAAAAATGTTTACTTGTAATGTCCAAGTGTGTAGCATAAACAAGTCCCATTACTTCACTTAATTTCTATTCTTTACTTCTTTAATCATGATAAAAGTCAAGACTGAAAAGGGCTTGTGTGTCATCAGTTCTTTCAGAGCAACTTAAAATGGGGAAACAACTGCAAATTCCTATATTGTTTATATAATTAAAGTAGTCTACCTTAACAAAAAACAACAAACAAACCGTTTGGCTGTCAAAACATTATAAGGCAGAAGTTGGACTAATGATGAAGACTGTTCAAAGTATCTAGCAATATTACAAATATATCATTTTACTCTCTTTGCAGGAAACAGACTGCTTATGCAATGCCCTCACTTCATTTCTAATTTTGTACAGTTCATACTCAAGATGTTACTATCAATATTTGCATGTGAATCAGACAGTAAACATGCATGTTTCCAGTCTGTATGCAAAATGTGTGCACAATTCAATATTACAGCTACATCCAAGACAAAAAGTAATGAGCACATATACCTGGATAACAAAGTAGCAGGTTGAATACTTAGGTGGTAGAGGGATGGACATGAAAGTAATGAATGAGATGCTGACCACCTGCTCCCTTCCTCAAAGTCTGGGGGTGAGCCTCCTTTGATGGTGACTTAGGTGGCTGGGAGTCTGTTTATGAAGTATATGCTCTCTTAGCAGCATGGACAAGCAACCTGTCATGGTGACATAGGAAGGACTGGGCCTGCATGTACCCTAATTGACTTCGTTGCACACTGCATGTACTGCTTTGAAGTATAGGTAGGGAAAAAAAATTAACACATGCACACTTTATATTTTTTTCTGTAGAAATATTAAGAGAAAGAGCCGTCATACCTGCAAATTACTTCTGCTTTGGTAATGTGCCAGGTATGACTGTAAGCTAGAGACTGAATATTATGAAGTAATTAACTAAATATTGTAGTTACCAGACCTAAAATGAATCTGTTTACTAGTATGCCATTTTATTTAATGTATTGTAACCCGAAATCTGGGCATATGTTGAGTCTGTTTAATGTTTACAATAGAACAGTTTCTGATGTTTGCTTTGTAGTAATCATGTTCTGCTGCCTTATTACAGGTTCCCCTGGCGGTGCCTTATTTTTTTCCTGCCAAGTGTTCATTTTATTTCCCATATAATGATCTTTTCCATGTCCTAGTGGCATCAGCCTCTTTTTCCCCTTGGCTGCTGTAAACTGGGCATTAAAGTGATTACTACTTGCGCAAAGAATAATATGACCAATAGGAAGAAGCTGTGTTAACAAGCTGATTAAAATATGTTAACTACAGAAGTATGCTTATAAAATAAGCAAAGCATACTTAATTCTCCAGCATCTAAATATGTTAAGAATCACAAAGACTGTAATTTCCTATAAGACGGTCAGTGTTTTGATCGCTGTAAAAGAAAAATACATTTTGCAGAGAAATGCTATTGAAAATTACTGTATTGCAGCATTCAGAGGTTCATCCGGTACTTTTACCATGAAAAATATAATTAGCTTGCAGTCTAGTACTACATTTCCTCCAGTGTTTTTAAGCTATATTGCTTTTGGAACCATGTTAGATTTGTAAATCTGATTCTTTCCTGATTCCAATTACACTACTATAGATGACAGATTCGAAGAGGGTGCTTTTCATCCCTTACTCTGCAACTAATTACTTGACCATAGGTTGCATTCTGTTTTTAAAGTTAGTGTATCTGGGACCCTTGCCTTTTTCAGTCCGTGGCCGTTGGCACTTACTTTTCAGGACCATACATAAAGGCATGTGTATTCCTGATTGATAATCTATTTATATTCACAATTGTTTTAAATTATGATTTGATAAAGCAAAACTTAAATGTTTGATTTCATGTTGAGTAGTCTTGAAGACTTTTCCAACAAGAAACAAAACACAGGTTACTAAACAGTTATAACAGAATTACCCATTTCAGAACATTTCAACCATAAACCCTCCCTCCTATCTTTCAAAACCACTCTGAAAGACTTCCTACTTAACATCTGTCTCTGTTCTTGCTCAAAACCAGGATAAATTATCTCCCTAAATGTGAACAAGTACCTTTTCTCATACCTTTTACCTCTTTGCTCTAATTTCTTCACTTGCTTCCCCTTACTTCTATTAAATTCTGTTCCCTGACTTTCTCTGTAAATATATTTCCCTGACTTTTTCTCTAAATATACCATAAGACTGTTTTGCCCTCACATCATATTACAATTGCTGTTTGTATTAGACTAACTTACCATTTCTGTAAGTACTAAATGATTGTCATATAACTTCTATTGATTCTTAACCAATTTTTATATCTTATGCCTAATTTGTTCTAACTATTTAAACTGCATTTTTTTGTTTATTTTTGAAGATTGTAAAACTGTTCTTAAAATGTTTTGTAATAATTTGGAACTTTTCTCCCTGACCTTTGCTGAAAATGGGCTTCTACCCAGTCGGACTTTCACAGTAATGAAATGAAATTGTAAATTAAATAAATAAAATACTGCCTAAATATCCCACCATTACAGTATATTGAAAACAAGGGTGAGGTGAGGGACAGGTCAAAGATCACTAATGAATGATGGTTGCTAATTTTAGGTTCATAGGTGTGTACTAGGCTAATGGCCATGGGCCTTTACAAGCCTAGCCCATAGGATTACTCTGGTATCATGTCACCCGACATTAGTTCCCAGTGCCTCTGTCGAGTAGCGCCACTAGAGTGATCCCGGGGTGAGCATCCATTCATCAAGATTTCTCTTGAAGAGGGTCAGCGAGGTGCTCTGCTTGACATGTATGGGAAGTCTATTCCATTGCATGGACAGTCTCTGGGTTATGAACCTGTCCCTACAACATGTTCTGTTAATTGTGGTAATGATTTTGAGGTCTCTGGAGCATGTGGTGCAGAGGGATTGGGATTTCTTTAGATGTTGCATTTCTAACAGAGCTGAGTCAAACATGGCTGTTTTAAGTCAAGCAGAGATCGCCTCTAAGTAGGCGATATGAGACAGACTAGTTGGAGTGTTTTGAGTCTGTCCATGTAGGACAAGTGTTTAAGGACTAGGATCCTCTTTGTGAAGTACTTTTGCGGCCTCTCCAGTTGTTAGAAGTATTAATATTTTAAGAACATTTTGCCTAAATTCATCCTTTGGTTGAATGGCAACCTCCAGAAGTTTTAGGACAGTAAACTGTTTAATTCCAAGTGGTTTGTGCAGTTCTAGTTTTAACAAGTGAAGTAAAGTTCAAATCTGTTAAATGGTAGCTGTACACTGCCTGAGACTCTAGGTGGTGCTATATACAAAGGTGTACAAGACAAAGTAACTTTTTTATATTACAGATGACACATGTTTCATTTGGCATTATTTTTGAGGCATTACAACTGAAATGCTGGCTAGTTTACTTTGTCTTACAACCCCATCATAGAGTTTCTCATTTACATCGGGTAACTATGGGATGTGACACCTATAGTAGTTTACACATACATCCTTACTTTCCTGACCATTTCCTGAAAAAAAATCAAGTTAAGAACTTTAAATTAAACAAAAATAAATTATTTGTGAACAGTAAATGATATTAAAAAGGTACAGACAAGAATGTTGTTAAAGTCTTTACTGTGATAATCAATGTATTCAAAGTTTTTATATGTATATTGTTATAATGCAGAAATTCCAGACTTACAGTCTTGTCTAAATTCCCACAGGCATTTTTCATATCTTGGAAATAGTCAAGCTTAGACGTGTAATATCAGCTGCATAGTCAGGCATGGTTTGCATCACTCATGATGTGATTAAAATGTTGTGCAGTACATGATTGTCATTAATCATCGTTATCAAATGTATGTTTGTTATGGCTAGTCTTGAATATGTTTTACACTTTTGGAGTGTGGTGTCTACCTCTTCAGATATAAACTGACTGTTGATTTTTATGCTGTTTCCCCCCTACCCTCATTAGACCAGCCTAGCAGCTCCTCTTCTTGCCGCCAATCATCCCAGTCTTTCTTGCTTGGATAGCACAGTCAGCCCATTTGTTCCCTACCAGCCAGACCTGCGTAGTAGAGAGCACGCCACATTGTCCCATGTTGCGCCACCTAAGTGACGAGCCACAGCCATCTCCCTTCTCTCAGAATGGGTGAGCTGGCCACAGCCTGGCCAGCTATGACAGGCACCTAAGCTACCAGTCAGACTCAGGTCGCCTGGACTAAAGTCAAAGATTTCTCTCTATCCCACAAGATCTTTAATTATGAATCTCTGAGGTCTTCCAGGCTGTGTCATACTTTTAGATAAATACATAACAAAAAGTGCATTACATTCAATAATACAAAAGGTGTGTTATATTCAATAATGAGTCTGATGAAATTAAGAGTAATTAAGGCTCCTTTGGAACAAGTGGAGATATCTTTGCAAATTAGATGGGCCAGATAAAAGGCCTTCTGAACTACTGTGGAGACGTGATGGTCAAATGATAAGGAATTATCAACAAGAGTACCCAGATTTTTTACAACAGTGTCTTATTGGAGAGGTGCATTTTCTATACAGTAATGTTTTGTTTACCAAAATGAACTGTGCTACTTTTTTTTTTACATTAAATTTGAGACAGTTTTCCTTACACCAATTGTTAATGTGGTCTAACCCATGTTGGAGCAATTGTAAGTCAGTTAAATATCAAGTAACACCCAATTTACTGTCTGCAAACGTAGTTTGTAGGCCAGAAGTGCTGACTTGAAAGTCTGAGAAATATATAGAGATAGGAGAAGGCCCAAAATTGAGCCCTGTGGTACACCACTGGTAACTCGTTTGCTTTCAGAGGTGGCACCTGTTACTGTAATCACTGGCTTCTGTCTGATAACAAGGTAGCTATCCATCTCACAGTATAAGGATTTCAATTTAGATTTACAAGTCTATCAATAATGCTTGTGTGGGAATACTGTCAAAGGCTTTGGCCAGGTCTAGATATGCTGTATGCATAACCACTATCCACTGCTTCAGTTATGTTTTCAGAAAAATGAATGAAGTTAGAGACAGGACCTTCCTTTGATAAAGCCAAATTGATGAGTCAAGAGTTGAGAGATTTTCAATGTTCAGATTAATGAAGTCTGAAATAATGTACTCTGTAGCTATACATATGAGGCTAGTGAGACTAATTAGGTCTGTAGTTACCAGACTTTGTGGCTGAGCCACTCTTGTGTAATGGCATTACAGTAGGTGTTTTCCAGGCTTCAAGAATGTAACCAATGAGGAGGTTTAAATTGAAGAATTTAAGTACAGGTCCAGAAAGGCCATATTTGGCACAGATAATCAGGCAACTTGGTTTGTTGTCAGGACTCATGAATGAAGTTTTTGAAAGGGTTGACAGAACTTGTTCCATAGTAATTAAACTGTGGATGTATTCTGGAACCTATGGGATAGTTGTAACTGTAGGTGGAGTAAAATTTGCACTGAATTTGTTAGTTAGGATATTAGTTATTTTCTTTCAGTTAGAGAATGTAGTATTGTTGTGGACTAGTTCCAGACACTGTTGAGTGTTAGTTCTTATGTTCCTGACATTGTTAAAGAAAGATTTGTGGCTGTTTTTGGTTTTATTGGTTCATTTTAAGTTTAACCTCCACTCTGAATGTTCCTTGTGGTTCCCTTAAGCTCTTTTTTAATTTGCTTAAGTGTACTGTTAAGGTAGAAGAATGAAACATCTTATAAGCATTGAGCAGTTTCTTTCTCTTTTTTATATAATTAATTTATTTATATGGGTAATCCAGCACAGGGATTTGTTTTTAGACTTCTCATTATATTTGTTACATATAGGGACTGTCTTATCGGTACAAATATTTATAATAAGTGGGAGTAAAAGTCAGAGTCATAGGTAGCAGCTTTAACAGTAGGATACTTCAGAGGAGGATTACAATAGAGTTAAGTCATCAAGTAACTGAAGGTTTGCTTTTGAGAAGTCCCTAAACACAGAACTATTTATAGGTGGATGTATCACCAGCTTTAAAGGAAATTGTCACTAAATTATGGTCTGATTTAATAAGACATGATGATGTATATGGAGCTGTGCAAGAAGTGGCCATATTTGTGAGGACTATATCCAGAATATTGTGTCCCCTTGTATGATAATGAACCATTTGTGAAAGAGAGTTAACGTTTTTAATGTCAAGGAAGTGTTTGGCATGCTGACCATTGCAGTGTAGGTCAGCCATCTTATTTGTGAGTAGTCCATTAGCCATGCTTCTGTTTCACTAATACATTAGAGAATTATTAGCCATGTTGGCAAACATAAGAGCTCTAGCATATAAAATTGTAATATAGTAAGAATAACTGTGTTTCATCAGAAATGAAACTGCTCAGCTATAGAAAAACTCAGTTGAGCTAGATGGTAGAACATGCATTAGCTTCTACATTCTACTTTGTGTGTGGGCTTTTAGCTTCGTCTCCAGTGTTACAAGTCATGACAACATTTTTCATAGTAAATCAATGTTCCTTTTAGGATGATGGGGGTGGTCACCATTGGAGAAGGGTCCGTTAAGTAGAATGGGGGCAGCAGAATAGAAGTGAAATAATAAGGAATGGAAGATGATGCATAGTATCTGAAGCATAAGTATTAAAAATGTCAGTTGTAGCAGTGCTGTTTTGCCAGTGTGTTGACAGTGCAGCCTTAATAGAAGCATGGACTTGTGGTAGAGACTGGAGACTGGGGAAAAGACATAACATTGTCTGGATTTTGGCTTTTTATGAAGAATGAGGAAATCAGGAGTATGTGTGTGTATGTTTTTGTGTCAGTCAAAGTAGTGATATCTGTTTTTTAAAAAAAAAAAAAATTGGGGAATTGTTTAGAAGAATGAAGGATTGATAGTGGTATTAGCCTTCATGTTGGATGATGTAATTAAGGAAGACCTCTGGCAGCTACAAGCAGATCGAATGCTCCCAGATGAATGGAAAAACAATAACAGTAATCTTACAAATGTAAATTTAAGGTTGCCTTAAAGGAAAAAAAAGCTACAGTGATGAGTGACCCTAATTTTCCAGTGGTACAGTGTTGTAGGATAAAGTAGAAAAGAGGATGCGAGAAAATGTGATGGATATCCCTTCCTCCAATTTTCATCGCCTTTTTCTTATTATATTACCTCTTCCCTACCCCTTTTTTCCCACCCTTTGTCACCCCCCTTAACCACTTCGTCTTACTATACCCTCTTCTTTAATTCATACTTAACCTCTATCTATCCCTTCTGTTCTCTACTAGAACACCAATATACCTATGCGAACCTCCTTCGCCTCTACATCTTACTGTTTTTAACTAAGATTTTTGTATGTACTGATTGACATGTTGATTTTTACCTTATCCTTCTGTAAACGGTATACTGTATTACTCATTTTTCTATGATGCCTAAATTGCTTAATGTTCTTATGGAGCTTTTCGCTCCGGGACTCCATTGAAAATGGGCTCTTCCAAGCCCAATGGACTATCCCAGTAAACAAACTGTAAAATAAATAAATAAATAAAAATATTGAATGTGGCACACTTAGGATTTGTAACTCTGCTAGCATTAAATAAGTCTGCAGATATGCTTCAAACTCTGCTTTGTAAAATGCATTTGATTTGTTCGAGGCTGGAGTGATGGGATGCAGCAGTCCAGTGCACTGACAAAAGCCACTTTTAAAGAACTGCAGCACCCAATTATTTGGCTCAGCATTAGCTGCAGGAGGAAATCCCGACTGTCCTATAGCTTGAAATGCAGGAGAGTAGGCACAGAACTGTAGCCACCAGAATTACCACTTAATTCAGTAGATTCCCAAGAGCATGGAGGCAGACAGTCCAGAGTATTTTCTGAAGTTGGCTTTTAAGGATGTGTTGGGGCTGCACTGAGATGAGCCAGTAGATATTAATGTCTCAAGTTCCCATGATAAATCGAGACCCTTTCATCTGAATGTAAAGTGCTTACATTGAGAGACTGAATGCAAGAAACCTCGATAGAAATACCCCCCAACTGCTAGATCATGAAGAGACATTATGTACGTAGGGTACTGTAAGAGAAGAGTGTTTTGTAAAGTAATGTTTGGGGTTAGGCGCATGTGTAAGGTTAGGATGAATACATGAATTAGGATAGCGCGGAATGGTTCTGCCCTGTGCACCACCTTACTCATGTCTACTAACCCTAGCCCTCTAGCCCTACCCATTACATCATTTCCCTAACAGTACTGTTAAACAAAACTCTCACACACTATAGACAGACAGTACACAAGCATACTGCATCTTTCCACTTCACCAGCACTTGACTAAAATAATCTGCAAACACAAGCATACACACACAAACATTCTGTATGCCAAAACATTCAGTACAACCTAATGTTTCAGCATTCTGCTTACTCAAACTTTTGCCTTCCAGTATTTGGAAGTTGCACTTTAGGCTATCATTACATTGCATTTGATCTATTGACAGGGGGAGCATATGGTTCTCAAAGTTACTACACAGGTTGAACCAAGAAGAAAGGAAGAATTTTCAGTACAATAATTTTTTGGGGAGACAAAAGAACAAATCCTGGCTGTCTGGTAACATTACGGTGATAAGGTGGCAAGGGCATGAGATTAGGGCTTTCAAGACTTCTAGGCAGAACCTTTGAAGTATGGATATGTGAGAGAGGTTAACAAATCTTACTGCCAGTAAATTTATCTCTTTTTTTTTAAGACCTTTCTGCTCCACTAAAACTTGGAAGTAGGTTAACTTTTATTTGCATATTCCAGGATTTTGATAAGCACTGTCTGGCACATGGCTGAATCTGAGGCAGTATCTTGTGATGAAGAGTGGTAAAGAAAGCTGGGAATATGACAGAACTATATGTAGTAAGGTGTCATGTACTGGAGATGGTGTAGGACCAGAGAAGTGAGGAACTGATCCCAAGGTGTCTTTTCCAAATGTAGCAACACACTTCTGTGACTGTTTACTTACCTGGCTTGAAATGTCAGAAACAGGAATGTTGAATGCTCAAAAGTGCGAACATGACTTTTAGTGAAATGACCTGCACTTCAGACTTCTGACATGAATATTTTGCAGGGGGGCAAACCCTGATACACTCCCCACACCTGCTACTTATGTATACAAACTTTGAGATCACACTTCAGTGAGGGAAAGGGTACGTTTCCCGACCCACACTATAGTGCGATCTCCACTCAAAAATGATGAATTCCCAACAACAAACACACACTAGCTATTGTGAATTCGGCACCTTTTTTTTCACTCATACAAATCTTTGCAAACATACTTTCGCATATGTGAGTGTTGCACAGTGCAGCCACAGCATTTTAAAGGTAAACTCCAATACTTGAAATGGCTGCTTAATGTAGATGGATGAACACTTAGCTGTGACCCAGATTACTTTGGCTTAGCTACCATGGGCACTGGAGCAGCTAGTCATGGAGGGCAAGGAGTGATGAGGCATTGTCTTCTAAGCTTCACCTGTGGAGGGGAACACATCTCTCAGCAGTGACTACCCATGGGAGATCTTGGACCTAATGGAAGATTGCCACTTTGCAATAGAGGCATGGCTAGTTGAGGTGTTATATCACTCACTTAAGCAAGTAATATCCTCACACAGTGACCATTGCACTCCTACCTATGGAACATTTTCTGCAGCATGGATGGATTTGATGGATGGAGTGTATAATCTGTGACAGCTGCTTGTATGATACATGTGCCAAAATCAATTTTGCTGCACTGGGGCAAACATGAGCAAGATTACGGTGATCTACTGGTGTCAGACCAGCAGAAAAAAAGTCCCTTAGTGTTTGAAGTAAGAGGTAGACAAACCAACAAGATGCAACTGAAGTTCAGACAACTAAGGTGATAGTTGTGTGCTTTGAGTGCCACTGAAAGGCTTATCTGTATTCCTGAGGAATAGTTTACTAAGTCACTCACTGGACTTGAGACAGATGTGAATTGCTTAGGATGAGAGCCTAAATGAATAGGTTAAAAACCTGGGGCAGCTGGTACTGCTTTATGAAAGTTTGTTTTTGATATCCAAGATGCAAAACCTTCAAAGTGTTCTCTGGTTATTGGTTCATAAGCCAATGGCATTACCTTTGTTGGCTTGTATATGAGGCATGATGCATTGACATAGTTGCCGCATTTCAACCCAATAATCCACAGTATGTAAGGAAAAATTCCATTAATACCTTGAAGGTAGTGGCTACAGAGGTTACCAGAGAGAAGGATTGGTAAGATAATCAGTCTGTCATGTGATCATGAGGATATGCAAGTCCCGTGGATGAAAGTATAAGAATTGGAAGCTAGACATCACTAGAACCTCCTCTGACTCGGTCTTCCCACTAGGTGGCAACTTGTTCCTTGGCAGCTTTCATAGATCAATTATTGGTGAGAGAAACTGAAAAGGGGCACTTCTGGTAAGCGCATGGTACATCCCATGGTGTCAGCACTTGCTTCTTTCATATTCAGGCTTCCTGAGTCTTGAGCACACCCAGCCAGCTCACATGGAGTGGTCCAGTAAGCTCTTTCACGAAAGCTGCTTGGTAGCACTTGGGACAGACAAGTCTTCTTCCCATGCCTCGTAAGGAAATGCATGACTTGCCAATTAAGGTTGAAGAGCAAAACTTGCATTAGTCCATCTGAAGTATTTGTGCATAGAGTCCAGATGCTGATGTGTAGTCATTAGCTTTGTGTGGGACTTGTCCTCACTAATATTGTAGTTTACCCCTAGAGAGTATAGGTTGATACTACCAGGAGGCCATCCATTGGTCTTACAAGAACCAGTGTCACCTCTGATGTTTACCTCCTAGTCCTGGTTCCCCACCTCCTAGTATCCTGCAGTTGCTAGCCAGTAATTCATTTATTCTGTTGCTGGATGAACATGAGTCACCCTTTGCTGAAGCTAGATGTAAGTGATAGTATCCCTCCCTTTGTATTCTTGGACAGGGTTTCAGAGGATGTTGATGTCTCTGCCAGAAAAGACACGGTGATAATGAGGTCACCCCCTCCATGTAGCTGTCCTGGAGAAGACACCTTTTGTAAAACATGTGCAAGAGATTGTGGTGTTATGTTTGGACTGTTATGTATTCTAGTACATGGGCAAGAAAGGTGAAGGACATTGGGTCAACCCCAGTAGAACCATTCTGCTTTTAAGAAGATGGATGTCCAGCACAGGCTCCACTAGAGAGAGAGAGAGAGAGAGAGAGAGAGAGAGAGAGAGATGTCCTCTCTAAGCATTCCAAGGCAAAGACCTCATCATTTCTTTTCTTTTTTATTCAGCACAGGTATCTGTTGTCACAGCACCTTACAATGTGATAGAGTCCATATCTGGCTTCTAGTTTTGAAGTGAAACTATTCCTAAAGAATCCTTCATATCAGACCCAAAAATAAAGCCTATTACTCCTTCTGGGGACCTTAATTTTGTCCTTGAAAAAGTGATTCAACCCCCTTTTGAGCCTGCCTTTTCTTTTTCTCAGCAACATTGTACTGTGAAACTGTATTTTGGGTGGCTTTACTTTTGCCAGGAAGGTTTATTAACTCCAAGCCCTCATGGAGGTTTCTCCTTTTTTTGTTTTTTCACAAGGGCAGGATGTTCTTACCAATCCTTCTTTTATGCCCAAGGTGTAGGCAATGATTTGTCCTTGAATCAGTCTGTTCATCTTCTCTCCTTTTTTCCTTGCCATTCTGCTAGTGAGAAGGTACTACACCCCTTGGATTTACTTAGCTCGGATCTTACTTGGATAAGACAATATTTATCAGAAAATCTGAGCAACTTTTTCCTTTTATACCAAGGAATTGGGTTTGGCAGTGTCTAAGCAAACCATCTCCTTCTGGATCTCAAAGGCCATTTCCTTTTATTATTATATTCTTAGCAGCTTTCCCCCTCTATGCTCATTCTACCAGGGCAGTAGCCTCTTATGGTGCTCTTTTAAAGGGTCTTGGATACTAGATCCATCTTGGAAACTGCTACTTGATCTTTTGTTCACACATTTACCAAGCATTATAAACTGGATGGTATTTCCATGGCAAGGGCAGGATTTGTAAGGGATATCCTTCATGGGTTTGTGAAGTGCTCTTCTCTGCCTTCTTTCTCCTCCTATACTTTTCAGTAGCTTTTGTTCTCTCACAAGAGTAAAGAGTACTGCAACAGTAATAAGGAGGGATACAGTAAAGTTTTGTAGATCTTTGCATAACAGTATATCTAATTTTCATTTATTCCTCAGCAGATGGGTCTCAGATCTGACCTCTGATCCTGCCCGGCTGATTTCACTGGATTCATGGAACCATCTTTTCGAGCTCCCTCCTTACCCATAATGCCCCACCATCCTGACATTCCTCAGGTCTTCTTTGCTGCCATATTGCTGAGATGCAGATCTCCTACTCTCGAGCCTTTGGGTGAATGTTTCAGTGTCTTGCAGTTTTACGTTTATGCCTGTTAAATTACATATCTCTATTTCTCTTTCAATTTCTTTCCTATCCTTTTATTGTTGGATACTTATCGAAGTACCATTGTTGGTAATTTTCCTTTTTTGCTGTAATTTTTTCTTTCCTACATTTTGGAGGATATTTCTAGTACCATTGTTGGTACGTTTTCTGTTCTATAACTATTTTAAAAAAAATCTGTTGCTGTAACTTAACCCCTTTCTCTGCTTACCATGGCTAATAAACCAATGGTTTTAAAAAAATGCACTTCCTGTGGGCATAAGATCCCAAGTTCTGATGCTGACAAGGAATGTCTATACTGTTTGGGCACTGCCCACTTAAAAACAGATTGCACCGTTTGTTCTGGCTTTATTTCCAGGGCTCTTAGTGACAGGAAAATTAAGTTAATGCTGAAAAGCCTTCTTCCCTCTTTCTCTTCTTCTTTAGCTACTGGGGGCTCAACCCCCTTCTAAGAGTTCTGAAAAGGGGAATTCTGAGTCAGCTCCCAAGGGTAAAGACCCTAAGAAAAGGTCCCTGGGCTGTTTTACCTCATTGGCTCCGTCCTCTGAGCCTCTTGCAAAAATCTCAAAAAAGTCAAGTCCAACGCCTTCGAGTCCTACTGCATTGAAGCCTAGGGCTATTCACCAAGGTTTTTGATGGAGCTGATCTCTCCTCGGATCCACTCTCTCCTTTTCTTCAAGAAACTCTGAGACATTCCAGGCCACCATCACTCAGCCATCTCCTCTCTCATGTCCTCCAGGAGCTTATCTGAAGCAGAGGTGGATAGTATGATGAGGAAGTTCTTCAGAGTTCAGATCTAGATAGGGGTAATCCCGTTTCTCCTCTCTCTCTCTCTCTCCTCAGACCCATGAGCCTGCCCTCCACTGAAATGATAATATCTCCTTCTCCAATCTGTGCTGTGGTTTTGGAGCCCTCAGATCAGAGATCTTGAGGGTGTCTGTGTCGAATCTGAAGACTGGTGGTTCTTCAGCTCTGACCATGTTCCTGTGTCGTCTGTCTCCGATGCTTTTAGAGCAGGTGGAGACTCAGAGCTAAAGCGTCAGTGCTGGCTTCATGGAGGATGGAGTTGACTCAAGTTATCTGAGTTGTCCTTGCCCCTAGGTGCTTTGGTGCTGGACAGCTTGGGTCTGACTTCCTTCTCAAGGTGTGGCTTTGGGGAGTTTAGGGCTCATCAGCTGCAGTGCTGCTGGTATCGGTTTCTCCTATATGCTCTGCCTTTCAGGTAGTGGAGAGGGCTTACTCTCTGCCTAGACAAAGGACATCCTTGCGCCCCTTGGAGCCTATTTCTGTTCCACCATCCGGTTTGAGGATGTCCTTCAAGAATGCAACTGCAGTCATAACATGTGGGTTGTCCTGCCTCAGGCAGCCCTCGGTCGGCCAGATTCCAAAGTCTGGGTCCGACGTCGGCTGATGTCGCATTTCTCTCCGACTTCAGAGCGGCTGGAGTACATAAACATCAGCCAACGCCATTTTCTTCAGTCTTTCTTGCCTCGCGGTGCCCGAAGCAGAAGCAGTTCGCAAGTGCCGGTCGGTCAGCTCCTGTATTCTTCGATACCGAAGTCATCAAAAGTCATCAAAAAAGCTAAGTACCCCGTTGGGGACCTTTTCTTGCCTCAGCCGATGTCAGAAATTACTGAAAAAGTTAACAATTGTCTTTCTTGTGGTAAACAAATATCTCATAAGTATTTCCACTCTTACTGTCTTCCTTGCCTTGGCCCAGACCATGACGTCTCGGCCTGTGTAGCCTGTGCTCACTTCAACAAGCGCACTCTCAGGCGCCGGGCGGAGTTCGCTGAAGATTTTTTCGGCGATAAATTTGCTTACACCATGCTGTCGGATCTCCTGACATCGAAAACTCCCAAGAAGCGAAAAGACCGGGACCGACATCTCGCCCGCGTCTACCTCCGACTCCACACCAAAACCCAGTGCGAGTGCTCCGGTTCCCTCTGGGACGGTCTCTCCACCGCTCCGAACCGAAGACACCGCATTACCGACGACTCCGATTCCGGACATCACTCCGCCAGTTATCGATTTTCCTCCGGATACCGAAACCGAGGAAATGCCCGAGACCATTGCTGTAGACAAGGTCACTCCTGCACGTGGAGCTGCCAGGCCTCCTATGGCCATGTCTATTAAGGCCTACACTAGGGCTAAGGCAGCCAGCAAAACAAAGCATCTTACTACTAAAACCTTACCTCAGCCGACTCCAGAGACACAAATTATGTCTATGGCTGCTGACTTAATTTCTATGATTAGAGGTTCACAGGCCCATCCTGAGAGAGGATCCCAGCCTTCTTCTGATAAAAGGCCCCGGATTGAACCCTCTGAACCTATTCCTTCAGATGAAGATTCTGAGGGCTCTGTCCACTCTGATAGCCAGGAAGAGCTCTTCCAGACCTATGAGGACTCGGATGCAGATGATTCCATCCCCTCGGCCTCCCCTCCTGAGGATATTTCTTTTGGGGAAGTTCTGCATACCATGAGGGAACATTTCAAGTGGCAAGGGCAGGAATATTCTGATTCCAGGAAACGCCTTAGGGCTTTCCTTAAGAAGCCACAGCACGGGCCCTTAGCTATTCCTCCTGTACTTGATGTTTTGGATGATTTATATTCTGACTTTAGTGCTACCCCTGATTCTCTTCCTCCTGCTCCAGCTAAGCCAGACAGGTATTACAGGGTCCCAGAAACTCATTCCCATTTATTCAGGGCCCATACTGCTGATTTGGAAACTATTTCACAGGGGCCTAAAGGAGTTTCAGCTTCCACCTCTAAAAATCCATTGCCCTCCAACAGGGAAGCTAGGTCATTAGAGAGATGGGGCAAAAAGGTTTACACATCCACTACCTTATCTATGAGAGCTTTGAATTGCCTTTTTCATATGTTACAATATCAGGATTTCCTGTTAGAAGATTTACAAAAAAGTTTAGCCACTCCTGATCCTTTAGACAGGAAGGCTTTGCAGGAAGCTGTACATAACACTCAGGAAGTAAGCAATCACTCCCTGCAGTGTGGATATGATGCACTGGAAGCTTCATGTAGGGCAGCTATGACAGGGGCAGTCATTCATAGACATGCGTGGTTAAAAGATCAACCTCTACCAGATCATGTAAAGCTAAAACTTCTGGATGCACCTTTGGAAAAGAACAAGCTTTTTGGTGCTAATGCTAAGGATGTGTTAAAGACCATCGAAGAAAAAGCAAAATCAGTTCAGACGGTGAAAGATTTCCTCCAGGTTCAACCCCCCAGATTCAGTAGGAATTGGCCTTCAAAAAACTGGTCCTTTCCTAATCCAGAAAAGTTTCAAAGGGGTAAAAACAGACGTGGCTGAGGAAGAGGCCAATACAGAGGCCCTTACAGGGGAAGACAATGGCAGCCAGGAAACCAAAGAAGGTGACGCAGGGGTTTCACCTGCCCCACAGCCACAATCTCAATGACTTTCCTCTACTTCCGCCTACCAGGGAACAAATAGAAGCTCCCTTGGGTGGGAAATTATCTCTATTTGCAGAAAATTGGCAAAGGACAAATGGATTTTGGACATTATAGACCGAGGGTACAGGTTCCATTTTCATACCTTGCCAAGAAAACAAGGCATGCCAAACCTACCACAAAACCAGAGGGCAGAGGCTATCAAGCAAATCACTCTGCTGACTCGGATGAAAGCAATAGAAAGAGTTCCACAACAAGAACAAGACCAGGGGTTTTTCCTCAAGACTGTTCCTTGTTCCAAGAAAAGAATCTCAATGGAGACCAATACTGGACTTGTCCGCATTAAACACCTTTCTCATAGTACCAAAGTTCAAAATGCTGACTCTACAGCAACTCCTTCCCATGCTGGGCAAGGGGTCTTGGCTGATTACTCTGGACCTCAAGGAGGAATACCTGCATGTCCCTATCAGACACAGCTGCAGAAGATACCTCAGATTTCTTGCAGGGCCAGAGCATTATCAATTCTCAGCATTGCCATTTGGATTATCTGCTGCACCCAGAGTATTCACAAAATGCTTGGCTTCAGTAATTGCTCATTGCAGGCTCCAGGGGATACAAATTTACCCGTACCTGGACGACTGCCTCATACAAGCGGACGACAAATTGATGTTGACAAAAAACTTTGACTATGTCATACGATTGCTTCAAGCTCTGGGATACACAGTCAACTTCCAAAAGTCAAGACTGCAGCCATCCCAGCAAATAATCTTCTTAGGAGCCAAACTAAACACAGCCTCTCAAATGGCTTACCTGACAGAAGACAAGCAAGAGAAGTTAACTCATTATTTCAAAGGTTTAGCAAAACTCACCCAGATGACTGCAAGGAGATTCCTACAGGCCCTGGGTTGCATGGCATCCTGCATTCTCCTGGTTCCATTAGCAAGACTACACATGAGAAAGCTTCAATGGTACCTAAAAAGCATTTGGTCTCAACACAGCAACAACTTGGAGACGATCATTCCGCTCATCCCATGCCTACAAAAGGAATTCCTATGGTGGGCCTCGGTGAGCCAGGCAAACACAGGTATGTCATTCAAAAAGCCACAGATAACACAGACCATGACCACAGACGCCTCAGACTTTGGATGGGGGGCGCACATGGAAGGCAGGTGTATACAAGGACAATGGTCTCCAAAGGAAACACATCTGCATATAAACCAAAAGGAAATGCTGGCAGTAATGCATGCCATCGAGGCCTTTCAGCACCAACTTCAGCAAGGCCATTTACTGATACGGACAGACAACACCACTGTGATGTGGTACATAAACAAGCAAGGGGCACCCACTCTTACCCCCTTTGCAGACTGACAATGCATCTTTGGGAAAAATCACTGAGCCTAAACATCCAGTTACAATCCCAGTTTGTTCCAGGCAAAGACAGTGTGTTGGCGGACAGCCTAAGCAGGAATTTCACAGATCCACACGAGTGGAGGTTACATCCGAAGGTCTTCACACAACTCACTTCGACATGGGGCAGGCCAGAAGTGGACCTATTTGCCTCTCACCTCAACCATCTTCTACCAAAATTCTGCACAAGGACATACCATTCAAAAGCTTGGAAAATAGATGCTCTCTCATTCAACTGGAACTTCCTAACAATCTATGCATTCCCACCTCTGCCACTGATGACCTCAGTATTACTAAAGATCAAAGCAGAGAGACCCAAGGGAATCATAATAGCTCCGGACTGGCCAAGACAACACTGGTACCCACTACTACGGAGCATATGTCACACCAGGAGGTGGGCCCTTCCCCAATGGCCCCTACTTCTGACTCAACACAATTTCGAAACAGTGCATCCAAACCTTCAGACACTGCAGCTAACAGCCTGGGAGATCCCATAAATAACCTCAACCTATCTCTCTCCAAGGAAGTTCAGCGGATACTAACAGAGGCTCGAAGACCATCCACCAGAAAGGTTTACTTAGCAAAGTGGAAAAGATTCAGCAACTGGAATACCAGCAAGGGACATGATGCATCATTGTTGAACATCCCACTCATCTTGGAATATTTGGCAGATATGCTAAAGAACGGCCTCTCCTATTCTTCCATAAAGATACATGCATCAGCTATTTCAGCTAGATACAACACTGATCCTCCTGTTTTTTCACACCCTTTGCTACGGCAATTCCTCAGGGGAATCAAGAACATTAAGCCACCAAGAAAGGCCCCAGTGCCAGCCTGGGACCTCAATTTTGTCCTAGAAAAACTGACTCTACCTCCATTTGAGTCAGCAGCTTCAGTTGACTTGCAATTTCTCTCATGGAAGACAGCTTTCCTCTTGGCAATTACCTCAGCAAGAAGGGTTTCGGAATTACAGGCCCTAATGGCAATACCACCGTTCATAATTTTTCACAGAGACAGGGTTTCATTAAGGACCAACCCTACTTTTATGCCAAAGGTGGTATCTAGGGTTTCTTTAAATCAAGCCATTCATCTGCCTGCTTTCTTCCCCAATCCTGAGAATAAGGGGGAAAGACTGTTGCATACCTTGGACATTCACAGACAACTTCGATATTACCTGGACAGAACCAAGGCCAGTAGGAAGTCTGAACAACTTTTTGTAGCTTACGACCCTGCAGTCCAAGGAAAAGCAATTTCAAAACAGACTATTTCAAAATGGATTGGACATTGCATCAGATTCTGTTATTCCTTTCATGGAAAGACTGTTCCAGCCAATGTCAGACCACATTCCACCAGAGCTACAGCCACCTCTACAGCATTCTTAAGAGGGGTGCCTACTAAGGACATTCTAGAAGCTGCTACATGGAGCTCCGTGCATACATTCTCCAAACACTACAATCTCCCTCTATACTCCAGATCCAGAGCAGGCTTTGCTTGCAGTCCTGCAGGGTTTTGATTGCCACACCATCTTTTCCTAGAGCATACCTCCTCCCCCAGCTAAGCTATGGTATTCTACCCACATGTTATGACTGCAGTTGCATTCTTGAAGGACATAGTACAGTTTTGTACCTACCATAAATGTAGATGTCCGATAGACATGCAACTGCAGTCGGATTTTCCCTCCCTCCTTACCCCTCTATGCCTAGGGTCCACTCCTATCCCTGTTACTCTTAGCTGGGGATATCTGTTATGGTGTATTTGTTTTATTGCTCATTTATTTGTCTGGAATCCTGTTTTTGTCTTCAAATTTGATTACAGCCTTCCTTGGAGGGCACCTGGCATCTGGGGCAAGAAACACTGAAGAAAATGGCGTCGGCTGATGCTTATGTACTCCAGCCGCTCTGATGTCAGAGAGAAATGCGACATCAGCCGACGTCGGACCCAGACTTTGGAATCCGGCCGACCGAGGGCTGCCTGAGGCAGGACAACCCACATGCTATGACTGCAGTTGCATGTCTATCGGACATCTACATTTATGGTAGGTACAAAACTGTACTTTCTGAGCCTTTCACCTCTATTGCACCAGGACAGCCTACCCGAACAATCCTCCTGTCAGTGCCTAGGGACTCTCCTGCCATTTCTGATACCTCACCGGACCATCCCACTGATGAGGTCCCTAGGAAGAGAATGTGTGAAAGGAAAGACTTGGATTCCCCGCATGAATCTCTCACTGAAGACACTAATTTTGATGAAAGGGAAGGGTCCACCAGATCACCACCTGAGGATATCTCTCTTAGAGGAAATACTAGAAATTTTAAAGATAAAAGATTGATGGTCTTTCAAACCCCCTTCCTAGGAGGAGTCAGAGTTTCTGGAGGCCTTCGGGTCTGGCCCAGCTATGTCTTGGGGTGACCCCTCCGTCTCTTGCACCAACAGATCTCGTCTCATCCTGTGAATGGAAGGAACCAGATACTTTGGAGCCACTTCCCAAGTGACTAGATACATTTTTAGCCCCAACAAAGGACAGAGCACACTGGAGTAAAGGGGTCCCAATAGATGCCATGTTTGTTGCTGCAGCCACCATGAAAGGGCTCACAGAGCACATCTGTCCACCACCCTAACAGGAAGTCTACGGCCTTGGACATTTGGAAAACACATCTATGCCTCAACGACCTTTGCCTTGTGGTTGTTGAATTATTTGACATCCTTTATCAGATTGGAGATTTGGCAAAGGAGCTTTCCAAATCCCTTTCTGGGTCCATGATAGTGGAGGACCTGAATAAGGTTTCTTCACAGCTGGCCACCCTTTAGTCTATATCTAATGCATCCATGAGGTTGATTTCCCATGCTGCAGAGAATACTCAAGGGTGGCAGGTTCAGGCATAACTGTCAGAAGACATGCTAGGATGCAATTTTGAAAAGCAGTCATTCAAGAAGTCCCCCCAGACCAGATAGGAGCTGGGATTTACTCAAGATTTTTTTTTGTGCCAAAAAAGATGGGAGTTGAGACCCATTCTGGACCTCAACAAATTAAATCAATATGTAAAATATTCAAAGTTCTGGCTAGTCACGGTTCAGTCCATTCTACTCGTGTTGCAAAAGGATAATTGGATGTGCTCGATAGATCTTCAAGATGCGTAGCATCCCATCAAAATGAACAGGCACTTCAGAAGATGTGTGTGTTTCTGGTTGGAGACCATCATTATCAATTCAGAGCACTGCCCTTTGGTCTCACTACAGCCCACAGGGTGTTTACCAAATGCATGGCCGTGGTAGCAGCTCAAATAAGACTGCTGGGATTCCGGGTGCTTCCATAGCTAAACAAATGGCTCCTGACTGCTGCAAACAGGAATATACGTCTCCAAGCAAGGGACTACTTGCTTCAGTTGTGCCACCATCTGGACATCACAGTCAACAACAACAAATCACACCTGATTCCTACACAAAACCTGGAGTTCATAGGTGCTCATCTAGACACAATCAATTAGATAGTGATCTCTACTCCTAATAGGAGTACAGACCTTCAAATCCCAGGTAAAGTAAGTGGTCTTGCATTCCTCTCCTCCAGCTCAATTAGTCTTGCAAGTCTTAGGGTCTGTGACAGCAGAGATAACATTAGTCCCTTTGGCCAGATATCATATGCGTATTGTACAGTGGACTCTGTCAGTTCAGTGGTCTATTCTTCAAAAGCCCTTATGCACTGCAGTCAGGATTGCACAAGTTTGCAAGGAACACTTAATTTGGTGGATTAATTTGAATGAAATTTCTCTGGGATGTCCTTTTGTTTTACCTCTTCCACTGGCCACAGTGACTATGGATGTTTCCCATCTAGGGTGGTGGGGGGCGGGGGCATTTCTTTGGGGAGAACAGTCCAAGGTGCATGTCCTGTCAAGAAGCCAGTTCACATATCAGTGTCCTGGAAGTGAGAAATGTCCTTCTAGCATTGCAGGCCTTTCAAGATGCTCCAATCAGACAACACGTCTGTGGTCTGGTACATCAACAAACAGGGGGGAAACAGGTCTTATCCTCTTTGTCGCATGGCAATGACAGTGTGGCAATGGGTGATTAATTTGGTTGTTTTCTCATTGCAACACATATACCAGTGAAATCCTACGCAGGTCCATTCTGATGCCTCACAAGTGGTCTGTCAATGTCAAAGTGAAGGAAAGAATTTTCCATTGATGGGGACAGCCATGTTATGATCTCTGTGCTTCCCCCTCAACAACAAGTCCATCAACTTCTTTGCAGTGATCCCTCCTCAGTGAGAGTGACTGAAAGATGCCTTAGTTCAAAACTGATCCCCCCGGTCTCCTCCATGGTTATTTCCTAGAACGTCTACTCCCTAAGTTTCTGCAGAAAGCCTAATGGTTAAAGAGCTCAGTGATCCTTTTTGCACCCTTTTGGCTTTGTCAAATCTGGTTTCCCTTTCTGTGTCCTCATCTTCTGCTTCTGCCATGGAATCGGGAACCTAGTCCAGACCTCTTGTCTCATGTGACAGGGTAGCTCATCTGGACTTAACAGGCCTCAAGTTAACTGCATGGTTTCTCCAGTTCCAATGATGGCTAGACAGCCCAGGCTTTCCTCCGTAGTCCGTCATATCCTCTTGTCCTTTCAAAAGGTTTCTACTAGAAAGGTTTACAGAAGCAAATGGAAGAGATTTTCTATCTGGGCCCTCCAGAGATATTTGGATCCTATTTTGCCCCAGTCTCTGCAGTCCTGTATTTTTTAGCATCCCTCTTCAAAGAGAGGACTAGCTTCTCTAATGTAAAAGTCCAGCTGGCTGCCATTTCCAATTTTCATTCCAGCAAAAATCATGCTTCGTTGGTTTCTTCTAAGATGTGAGAAACCTTTCTAAAATACACCTTTGTACTTAGGCCCCAGTTAAGGACCCCACTCCTTCTTGAGATTTATTTACTGTACGTAAAAGTTTGATCCAAAGTCTATTTGAAGCTTCCACCAAATTAGTCCCAAAGGTTTTGTCCTGGAAGACCGTGATATTCATAGTGTTTCACTGTTTCAGTCATTACATTTGGGTAATCTGCTGGCAGGTTGCCCTCAGTCGGCCTGATTAACAAAGTCTTGTGTCCTGCGTCGGCTGCTGTCTCTTCTTCTATGACATCAGGCTGTCAGGGGTATAAAGCATGCAGCCGATGCCATTACATCAGTCTTTCTTGCCGCGCGGCGCCCGAAGCAGAAGCAGTTCGCAAGTGCCGGTCAGCCGACTCCTGAAATTTTCGTTTGAGTTTTAGAACCAAAGTCTTCAACTAAAGCCAAGTACCCCGTTGGGGAAACTTTTTCTTGCTCCTTACTGATGTCAGTAAAAGTTAATAATTGTATTACTTGTGGGAAGCAAATACCTCATAAGGACTTTCATTTGTACTGTATTCCTTGCCTAGGCCCTGACCACGACGTACCTTGCTGTCGGTTTTGTGCTTTATTTAATCAGCGCACTATCCGTCGTCGGTACATTTTTGCTTCAGAATATTTCGGTTCTCAGTTTAATTATCCAGAAATGACTGGTAGCCATCCGACTACTGGAATACTGAAAAAAACGCAAAAAAAAAGACAGACAAGCCGTTGAGGTCCAAAACTGCTGACGACGCTTCTCCTAAGCTAGTCATCAGTTTGCCGGTTCACAGTGAGGCGCTTTTGCAGCCCCTGATACCCACTACTTCTGATTCGCAGGCCTTTACTGGGACCCATTCAGAGTCCAGTATGCCGCGAGATACTTCACATATAGAACTCGTGGATGTCTCTACCTTGGATGGGCCCAGAGCCACTGAGCAGGAACTGGCTTCTGAGGGTGTATTCAGGCCTACAGACTTGCATATTAAACTGACTCCAACTTCAGTGTTAAGGCCTAAATCTCGATCTATGTCTAAAAAACTGATGTCCAGGCCACATGTTCAGGCCCCTATGCCTAAAAAACAAATGATCAAAATGGCTGAAGATTTATTTACTCTAATCAGGGGTAGTCAACCCCCCTCCCCCCAAGAGGCCTAGGATTGAATTTGACTATGAATCTTCTGAACAGGACTCTGTTTCTCCTGACTCTTCTAATGATCTGGATTTGTCCATACCTACTTATGAGGACTCTGATGCAGAGGATTTCATTCTCTCTGCTTCTCCACCTGAGGATTTCTCTTTTGGGGAAACTTGCATACCTTAAGGGAGCATTTCCACTGGGAAAGTCAGGATTTCTCTGAATCCAAAAAGAGGCTTAGGGATTTCCTTCTTCTTCCTCAGTATAGACCTTTGGCTATACCGCCTGTATTAGATATTGTTGATTATGTGTTTTCGGAGTCCAGTATGGCCCTTGATTCCTTGCCTCCAGCCCCTAGCAAATCAGACAGATACTACAGGGTTCCTGACTCCCACAAATTCCTTTTCAATAATCCTGTTGCGGACCCTGAAACTATTTCTCAGGGGCCCAAGGGCATTAAGGCTTCTACTGCTAAAAATCCTACCCCTTCTGATAGGGACTCCAGGGCGCTGGATAGATGGCGTAAAAAGGTTTATACTTCTGCAACCTTAGCAATCGGGGCTTTAAACTTTCAATTTCATATGCTAAAATATCAACAGCATATCATGGGACTACTTAAACAGAAAACTATGTTGATTTCTGACTGTGTGGAGAATAAAGATTTGCAAGATTTATTGCATTCAGCTGAACAAGTTGGCAAACATACTTTGCAATGTGGTTTTGATTCTTTAGAGGCCTCTTGCAGGGCTGCTGTTACTGGGTCCGTGCTTAGGAGCATGTTTGGCTTAAGGAGCAATCTCTGCCTGATCATGTTAAAACAAAACTTATGGATGCTCCTTTACAGCAGGACCACCTATTTGGCAATAAGGCTGAAGAAGTTCTAAAAAAGATGGAAGATAAAGCTAAATCTATGCAAACTGTGAAAGATTTCTTACAAGTGCAGCCTCCTAGATTTAGTAGGCATTGGCTTACTAAGAACTGGTCCTTTCCAGCTCCTTCCAGAGCCACTATGGCCAAAACCAGACATTCCAAACGCACCAGGTTTCAGTTCCAAGGGACGTTCAGAACTAAGCAATGGGGTGCTTCCACTTCCAAATCTGGAAACAACAAGGCACCACCCTATGGTAAACAGTCTCAATGACTTCCCTGTGAAATTACCAAGCACTTACCTCTTAGCCGCCCCTTTGGGGGGGGGGAACTGTCTCTTCATTCAAGAAACTGGCAACTTATAACCCAGGACAAATGGATTTTAAACATAGTGTCCCAAGGATACAGATTTCATTTCCACACACTGCCAACTCCAAATGGGTGGCCAGACCTGCCTGCAAATCAGTGGGCAGAGGCTCAGAAACAAATTCTTTCCCTCCTAAACATGGGGGCTATTCAGCTAGTACCAGAGGAGGAAAAGGAACAAGGTTTCTGTTCCAGAGTTTTCCTGGTACCCAGAAAAGACAAATCATGGAGACCAATTCTGGACCTGTCTACTCTAAACACCTTTCTGGACATTCCAAAATTCAAGATGCTGACTCTTCACCAGTTACTTCCTATGCTAGGCAAGGATGCCTGGTTGCCAACTTTCGACTTAAAAGAGGCTTACCTGCATATCCCAATCAAGGAATCTTGCAGAAGAGACCTCCTCTTCAAAGCAGGCTACTTGCATTACCAGTTCTCTGCACTGCCCTTTGGCTTATCTACTGCGCCCAGGATCTCCACAAAATGCCTGGCTCCAGTAATTGCATTTTGCAGGCAAAGAAATATTCAGATATATCCATACCTGGATGATTGTCTAATTCAGGCAGAAAACAAGGACATTCTTCTAAAGCATGTGGCATTTGTAAAAAGGGTTTTAACTTGTCTAGGGTACACTATAAACGAAAAGAAATCGCAACTGGTACCCTCTCAAAAAATTATATTCCTGGGTGCAAGCTTGAATACAACTGCCCAGATGGCTTACCTTACGCCAGAAAAGCAAATTTATTTGGTAACTTACTTCAAGACAGGTGGCCACAAAAATCCTGCTATCTGCAAGACAAATTCTGCAAACCTTGGGGCTCATGACTTCCTGCATTCTTCTAATTCCATATGCAAGACTGCATATGAAGAAACTTCAGTGGTACTTAAAAAGTTTATGGAGTCAACATTGTCACAGCCTGGAAACAATGATTTCTATCATACCTTGCCTGCAACTAGAGTTCCTATGGTGGGCAGAGGCCTGCCACCAAAACAAGAGACTGCCATTCACTCCACCCCCTGCCACCCAAACCCTAACAACAGATGCATCAGATTATGCTTGGGGGGCTCATCTGGCAGGGAAGTGCATTCAGGGCAAATGGAGCCCAATTCAAATGCACCTTCATATCAATCAGAAAGAGATACTAGCTGTACAGAATGCACTGACAGCCTTCAAGGACTACCTTCATCCAGGACAATTACTAATAAAGACAGATAACACCACAGTTATGTGGTACATAAACAAGCAGGGGGGTATACACTCCTACCCCCTTTGCAGACTAGCCATGGCATTGTGGAACACGGCGTTGACCTACCAAATACAACTACAAGCTCAATTCCTGCCAGGAAAGCTGAATACTCTGGCAGATGAACTAAGCAGAAATTTCATGGACCCACACGAATGGAAACTGGAACCACAGATTTTCAACATGTTGACACGCAAATGGGGGGAGTCCAGACATAGATCTTTTTGCCTCACCCCAGAACTATCAGTTGGACAAATTCTGTACAAGACTTCATCACAAAAAAGCCTGGAAAATGTATGCTCTATCATTCAGCTGGAAAAACCTCAGTGTATGCTTTCCCCCCTCTGCCTCTGCTCTCCAAAGTTCTACTAAAAGTCAAACAGCACAAAGCAAAACTGATTCTGATTGCTCCAGACTGGCCTCGCCAACACTGCTACCACTCCTGCGCAATGTGTCACTCCTTCCACTGTGGCACCTGCTTCAGACACTTTACTTACTGTCTCAGCAGAACAACCAAATTCTGCACACGTGGCTCCAAACTTTGAATCTTGCAGAATGGCTAATCGCCTAAATTCACCCTTAGCATCCCTCAGCAAACCTGTGATGGATATCATTTTGGAGGAGAGAAGGCCTAGTACTAGAAAATCCTATGCTGACAAATGGAAAAGATTCTGTGCCTGGAATCAATTACAAGGAATAAGCACAGCAGTGCCCAATATTCCTCAGATTTTATAATACTTAACTGAGATGCTTCACAAGGGCCTGTCCTTTTCTTCCATAAAAATCCATGCCTCAGCCATTTTTGCTCATTACAACACAGAACCTCCCCTCTACTCTCATCCTCTGCTAAAGCAGTATCTCAGAGGGGCTAAAAACCTAACACCACCCAGGAGAGCTCCAACCCCTGCCTGGGACCTCAATTTTGTATTGGAAAAACTCACTCTCCCTCCTTTCAAGCCAGCTGCTACTGCAGACTTAAAATTTCTCTCCTGGAAAACAGCTTTCCTTTTAACAGTCAGTTCATTTAGAAGGATTTCTGAATTACAGGCTCTTATGGCAGTGGAGCCTTTCATTATTTTTCATGCGGATAGGGTGTCTCTCAGGACCAATCCATCCTTCATGCCTAAAGTGGTATCCAGTGTGGCTCTTAATCAGACCATTCATTTGCCAACTTTCTTTCCCAATCCACAGAACAAGGGGGAGCGGATTCTGCATTCATTGAATATACACAGGCAACTTAGATTTTACTTAAACAGGACAAAATCTCTAAGAAAATCAGAACAACTACTGGTGGCATTTGCTGCAGGAGCAGAGGGAAAGGCTATTTCAAAGCAGACTATTTCCAAATGGATAAGCCATTGCATTAATTTCTGCTATATGCACCATGGTAAAACTATCTCCCAGGGGATCACATCTCATTCCACCAGGGCTGCATCTACTTCTACAGCCTTTCTCAGAGGTGTTCCTACCAGAGACATTCTAGAAGCTGCTACCTGGAGCTCAGTTCATACATTCACCAACCATTACCATTTACCTTTCTTCTCTAAATCCAGAGCTGGCTTTGCCACCGTTGTCCTGCAGGGCCTTATAGCTGGTCCTAATGCTGTATGAATCCATCCTCCCAACCGTAGCTTTGGGAATCTACCAAAATGTAATGACTGCAACATTAAAACACGAAGAACATAGTACTGTTGTGTACACTTACCATAAATGTAGATGTTTGAGTGTATTCACTGTTGCAGTCCTGGTTACCCTCCCTCCAGCCCCCTGTTTTTCTCTTATTGTACCTCTACCTTTTTTTTACTATGCTTAAAAACCTTTTTGGTGTATTTGCTTTTGTTTGGCGGTATATTTTTTGTGTTTTTTAATTATATATATATATATATATATATATATATATATATATGTATGTATGTATATATATATATATATATATATATATATATATATATATATATATATATATATATATATATTTTGCTCCCCATTTGGGGGGGCACCTGACATCTGGGGCAAGAAAAACTGATGTAATGGCATCGGCTGCATGTTTTATACCCCTGACGTCATGGAAGAAGGGGCAGCAACCGACGCAGGACCCAAGACTTTGTTAATCAAGCAGACTGAGGGTAACCTGCCAGCAGATTACCCAAATGTAATGACTGCAACAGTGAATACACTCAAACATCTACATTTATGGTAAGTGTACACAACTGGACTTTTTCTTCCCAAAAATTTCCAATAAAGATGAATATATACTGCATTTTTGAACATTCATAGACAACTTTATTTTTATCTTCATCGAACCAAAGATTTCAGAAAATCTGACCAGTTTTGTCTCCTTTTCTCATAGCAGATTGGACATGGTAGTTTCCAAAGTGACTTTAGCCAAATGGTGGTCAGATTGCATATCCTTTGTCTATAAACTAAGTCTTTCTTTGCCTAGACCATCTGTGGTGACCTCTTCAGCTTTTTGTTCAAGAGCTTCGGTAGATGATATTTGTGCAGTTGCCACTTGGTCCAGAGCTCATACTTTTATTGCTCATTGCAGATTGGATTTGATTTCTAGGAACAGTACTGCCTTTGGCTCTGCAGTACTCCGAAATATTCTTCCATGAGGACCACCCAAGGTTTATCTAGCTGTGTTCTCTGTCCCATCAGTTGAGGAAAAAATTAAAATGACAACCTCAGATATAAAAGTTATGTGATCACCATAGTGATAGAGCTGTGTTGCCATTTTCATTCTTCCTCAACTTCCCACCATCCTAACCACCTTCCTTTTCTTCCTGGAGGACAACTAAGGGATTTTTCTTGGTAACCCTTTGTTTCTTGTTTGGCCTGCAGCTTTGTCTGTGCTGTTTCTTTTGTATTGATTCTGTTGTTTTCTGGGAGCAGCAAATTCTCTATGAGGTACATTAGGTTGGTGGGGCATTATGGGTAAGGGAGGAGCTTGAGAGTTGGATCCACAAATCTAGTGAAAGAGGCTGAGCCAGGTCAGAGGTCAGATCCGAGACACATCAATTGAGGAAGAATGAAAATGGACTACACAGATTCATCATTATGGTGAGGACATAACTTTTGTTTTTCCTTCTGTTGCAGTATTCAGTCACGTTTTATTTTCTGTTGCCCTACTGCTGGCCGTGGGGGTACATTTTTCACCCTTATCTCCTTCTGTTTCCCTTCCTGAATTGACATGTTATTTCTCTAGGGTTGCTCTGGTTTTCTGGGGTACTTTCGTACTGAGGATTAAGCACCCATGTGTCACATATGTACCTTAGCCCTTGTATGTAGGACATGCATCTGATGTACGACACCAGGAGGGTGTAAAGGCTTTGGTATACTGGCCGGACGTTAGGTTGTCCTCAGCTGGATATCCCAAGAGTAATGAATACTGCAACAATGCGAAGTAGGACATCTACTGGTATGGTATGATCTTGCACAACTGTACTGTCTTCACCCCCCCCCCCCCTCCATGCTCAAAGTACAAGGTTCGATCCCGATCTCCGGCTAAGGCCTGTTTGGAGATAGCATGTTCTGTCTGGTTGTCTGCAAACTCTTTCTTCCTTTAAAACATGCTGAGTGCTTTCACCTCAAACTCTCCCAAGAATGGAGCTGCAGGCAGCAGCACAAACTCTAGGTGGTGCCATATAGGGGGAAGAGTTGTATAGGCCAACCATATAGGGGGAAGAGTTGTATAGGCCAACCATTGTAGGCATCAGTTGTGGTTTGCCAGATTCTCAAGATGGGAGAACACTGATCGCAGACTGCTCTCCATATCAGGGTCAGCCACTCGTAAAAATTGGCTCTAGGTGATTTAGTCATGTTGACTCATATCACCAAACAGACATGGTTATTTGCCAGTGATAAGTGGGTTGAGGGCTCCAGTGTAAGGATAGGGGACTATTCGTAATCTCCACCTATCCCCCACAGCTACGTTGTGGTAGTGAGAAAGAGTTCATTTAGACAGCAGTGCAGGACCTAATAAATAAAGCTGGACAGCATGAATTGGTGTTGATGACGGATGACCTGAATGCACATATTGGGACAGATAGAAAATGATATGAGGACTATCTGTGTCCATATGGTGGGGCAACAGGAATAACGGAGGACAAGTCATCCTAGGCTTTTGTCTGCCAAATGGCTTGATGGTGGCCAACACATGGTTCAGCAAGAGAGACAGTCACGCGATCACATACAAGAGCGGCCAGCGTGCAACTCTGGTAGGTTTTTCTACTAGTAAAGAAAGGTCAATGGGGTAGAATCAGAGCTCATCTTCTGAAAGAATCGGCCCACACCATAAACCGCTGGTTGCCGCATTCATCTGCAAGCAGTGGTCAGAGAAGGCTCTAAGGACAATAGAGACCAGGCTGAAGACTTGGAAGGTGATTGGAAAGAAAGCAGAATAGTTCAAGAAACTACTCAGGGCTCTAGCACCTCCGGAAGAAGAGGAAGTAGATGAAGTTGAAGAATGGTAGCACCTGAAAACATGTGTGAGGACTACAGAACAGGGATGTGGCTGAACCAGGTATGGAAATAAGATGCATAATGAAAGATGGTAGTGGAATGCAAAAGTCCAGCAAGTCATCAAAAGAAGAGAAATTGGGAGACAAAAAAGATGGACCAGACTAATAAGGCATAATGGTTGTCTAACAAAGAGGCGAAGAGGTGAGTTGCAGTAGCAAAGAACAAGGCATCAGAGACACTCTACCAGCTTCTGGAAAGTGATTAGGTAGATGGCACAAAGAAACTCTTAATAAGGTTGCAGGGCAAAGACAGAAATATTAAGAAAATAGTCTGACACCCTTCATAAGGGATGCCAGCAACAACCTGCTCACCAGCCCACAGGAAATCAAAGGCATATGGAAGGAGTGCTTTCAGCAGCTTCTGAATGAAGAAAACACCCTAGAAGCTGCACTACCTCAGACAATCTACAATGAAAGAAGAGGAGGAACTCACCTTAAAAGTAAAAACAGCAGTAAGGAAAATGAAGTCAGGGAAAGCAGCAGGCTCAGATGAGGTCACAGGAGATATGAAGATGTTGGGGAGACTGAAGTGAAATTGCTTCTGAGGGTACTAATAGCAGTATCTAGAGAGAGGCGTATACCAGATGACAGGAGAATATGCATACTAGAGCTAGTGTGCAAGAACAAAACTGAGGGTGGTACAGTGGTATCAAATGCCTGTCACAGACTGCATGAAAGTTTTGGAGAGGGAGTTGGAGAAAGTAAGATGGGAGGTGAGTAGTTCAGATTCAGATCAGGATGCAACACAACTGGCCCAATGTTTGCAGTGAGACAGATAGCTGAGAAAAAGTTAGAAATGATGAAAGAGTCCAACTGGGTATTCTTAGACTTGGAGAAAACATATGATAAGGTCCCAAAAAGCTGGTTTAGGCAGTCCTGCAGTGGTTTGAAGTCTCAAGCATTGGTGAAATTAGTGCAGGCAATGTACAAAAACAAAATGACTCTGGTAATGAACAGTGTTTGGTCCTACAGAGGGGTTCTCAGTGGGAGTGTTTGTGCATCGTGGTTCAGTTCTGTGCACACTGATGTTCCTAATGGTGATGGACAACAGCAAAAGGGGCCGAGTGTACAGATCAACAGAGTTGCTGTTTGCATACAGTGTGGCATTACATGCAGACTCTGAACTAGAACTTCAGCAAAGGATTGGGTAGTGGAATGCAAAACTTGAAGGCACATGGGAAAATTGAGAAGAATAGAAGTCTGAATAATGTCAAAGCCTTCTGGCACAGTGTCAGGAGTAGTGTATGATAGGTGAATACTAAAGAATCTGTAAGGTATACAAAGCACTACTGTATGGTATAGAAACCTGGGCAGTAAAGGCAGAGCAGTTGAGGAAGCTAGAGGTGATGGAGATGAATCGCCTGAGATTGGTGGTACGAGGCACACTGTAGGACAGTTGAAGAAATTATGACATCAGTGTAGCAGTTGCAAAGAAGGTCAAAGAGAACAAATTGTGTTTGTTTGGGCACATGGGCTGGAAAGCAGAAGACAGTTTGGTAAATATGATTTAGGAAAGACAGGAAGAAGGCAAGAGAAAACGAGGGCATCCAGCAAAGAGGTGGATGGATTGTATGAGAGAAGACCTGCAACAGTCAGGCATGACTGTCAAAGAAGGGAGGAGTGGCATTGAATTGAGAGAGATGGCGACAGGTGACATGACACCACAACCCCATGTAGAAAAAAATGGGAAAAGGGGGGTGATATTGAAAAAGGAATGATGATGGTGTCTCCATTGTGGTGGACTGTTTACAAAAGTCTCTGTGTAGGCCTTTGTTTTTTGCAGTGCAACCTGTCACAGGTTCTGATGATTACTACATCTGTAGCACTAGAGCCCACCTATGCTTCTCACTTATTTAAGGGAAAAAGGAGAGAAGAGACCTGAAATTACACATGCTGTTCTCAGTTAATTAGGATCTGGTGTGGTATGTGAACACAGAGGACAACACATGATCATATATCACAGGTTCTGATGATTACTATTACTTTGCAAAGGAGTGATACATTTCTGTTGCTGGTGCTAGGATCTTGAAAGCTGTTTATCTTCTGAAAGAAATTAAAGTTCTAGAAGAGTCGGTGAGCTATGCCTCTTTCTCTGTCCTAGAGAGATGAGGTTGTGAATTCTGTCTGATCAGTGTCTTCTGATTGTACAGTACCCCAGAGGTTGACCTCTTTTTCACTTGAAAGAATGAGTTTTTCCGCTATTTGCTTGGTACAGTATGACAATAAGGAATTGATGATGGATGCATTCTCTTTCCCTGTCAGTGGAGATTCACATGTACCTCTCCATATTGCCTCAGTTTCTACTTGTCTCTGCAAAATTCAGTGAGCAAACATCCATACTCTTTTTTTATTACCAGTGGTAGCTAATGAGGGTAAAGATGACATACCAATGGAAGCATGGAGGTGCTTAGGAGAAATGGCAGTGGAATTTCTAACTAGATTGTTTAATGAAATTTTGGAAAGTCAGAGAATGCCTGAGGAGTGGAGAAAGTGTTTTGGTACCTATCTTTAAGAATAAGGGTGATGTGCAGAGCTGCAGTAACTACAGAGGGATACAACTGATTAGTCACAGCTTGAAGTTATGGGAAAGAGTAGTGGAAGCAAGGTTAAGAAGGGAGGTGATGATTAGTGATCAGCAGTATGGTTTCATGCCAGGAAAGAGCACTACAGATGCAATGTTTGCTCTGAGAGTGTTGTTGGAGAAATACAGAGAAGGTCAGAAGGAGTTGCATTGTGTCTTTGTAGACTTGGAGAAAGCATATGACAGGGTGCCTAGAGAAGAGTTGTGGTATTGTATGAGGAAGTCGGAGTGGCAGAGAAGTATGTAAGAGTGGTACAGGATATGCGAGGGTAGTGTGACAGTGGTGAGGACTGCAGTGGGAGTGACAGATCCGTTTAAGGTGGAGGTGGGATTACATCAAGGATCAGCTCTGAGTCCTTTCTTATTTGCAGTGGTGATGGACAGGTTGACAGATGAAATCAGACAGGAGGCCCGTGGCCTATGATGTTTGCAGATGACATTGTGATCTGTAGTGAGAGTAGGAATCAGGTTGAGGAGACTCTGGAGAGGTGGAGATATGCTCTAGAGAGCAGAGGAATGAGGGTCAGCAGGGCTAAGACAGAATATATGTGTGTAAATGAGAGGGAGGGTAGAGGAATGGTGAGGATGCAGGGAGTAGAGTTGGTAAAGGTGGACGAGTTTAAGTACTTGGGATCAACAGTTCAGAGTAATGGTGAATGTGGAAGAGAGGTGAAGAAGAGAGTACAGGCAGGGTGGAATGGGTGGAGAAGAGTGTCAGGAGTGATTTGTGACAGACTGGTATCAGTAAGAGTGAAAGGGAAGATCTACAAGAGTGTAGTGAGACCAGCTATGTTATGTGGGTTGGAGACAGTGGCATTGACAAAAAGGCAGGAGTCAGAGCTGGATGTGGCAGAGTTAAAGATGTTAAGATTTGCAATCGGTGTGACTAGGATGGATAGGATTAGGAATCAGTATATTAGAGGGTCAGCTCATGTTGGACAGTTTGGAGACAAAGCAAGAGAGACGAGATTGCGTTGGTTTGGACATGTGCTGAGGAGGGATGATGGGTATATTGGGAAAAAGATGCTAAGGATGGAGCTGCCAGGTAAGAGGAATAGAGGAAGGCCTAAGATAAGGTTTATGGACGTGGTGAGAGAGGACATGCAGGCGGTTGGTGTGACAGAGCAAGATGCAGAGGATAGGAAGAAATGGAAAGAGATGATCCGCTGTGGCGACCCCTAGCGGGAAAAGCCGAAAGAGAATGATGATGATGGTAGCTAATGAGGGTATTTCTGGCTGTCATTTACCTAGTAGCACAAGAGAAGTGCACGTCATAAGTTGCAGTGACATCTGGCTCTGCATCAGGGTATGTTTCCAGATTGATCCTTTGCTTTACCTAGATCTTACAGTAGGAGTTGAAGAGCTCATAAAGGCTGCTGGAAAGTCATCCATTCAGCACACACACAGATATTGGAAAAAGTTCCCCATTTGGCAAGTAAAATAGCCAATGCTCCCTCAGTTGGTTAGCTTGAAAATGATTTTGACTTAACTTCAGACGTGTCTGACTGCTCTCAGTTGTACCATGGTCAAGATGCACATTTTTGCCATCTTAAATTCATCTGAATCCTGTGGAGGAAGAAAGTATTAGTGAATACTGTTTAAACAGCTGTTTGTTTTTTTTTTTGTCAACATTTGAGTAATCCCTTTCTTTTTTTCATTGGAACTTTGTGATTGACAGGATTATCAGTCATCTGGGCGAGTCGGCCATTTATGCCATTGCAAGAGGCAGCTGAATTCATATGAAACATGCATATAAATGAATCTGTGAAGAAGCCTTCTGCAGTAGTTTTATTTTGCCTTACTGACATACCCTTTGAATTGACAGCTGTTGCATCAAACAGCTGCAGATAGGTTTTTGATACTCCTGTGTGATAGCATTTTATTTTTTTCTAACCAGCTATGCTTGATCAGTGGGTGGGACTGTGTAGCATTTAAAATAATTTGCATATCTTAAAATAGATGTAGGTGGCCTGAAATTTATTTCTTTT
>NC_056728.1:1090628641-1090689111 GCF_019279795.1 Protopterus annectens
AACTTCTTTTCCTATATGATGTTTTTAAAGGATACTTCAGAGATCCCTAAATTATTTAATTCAGTCCATGGGTAGTTAGTGGTAAAGCCATCCTCCAAGGGAGGTCTCAAAATGCTCCAACATGTATTTGAACCAGAAAAAAATTTATGTTACGCTAACATCCCCTTACATGTATTGTATGCCTGTCTGAATATAGTATGACCATGCCATCATGAATGGCATGAAAATCCTAATGGATACTATAAGAATTGCCTCAAAATGCAGAGCAATGGAAATTTAAATGACATACAACCATGCCTCATGGACGAGATCTTACATTCATCTCTCATTTCTAGACAGTTTCCTCCTTGAAGACAATATGAAATTGAACACAGAACCTGGAATGTGAAAAACGTTTTTCAAGAAAAATATGTTCAATGTTATTTACCCTGAAAACCTTTCTTTTGCAAGTGTAGAGAGAGAAAATTCTACTACTGCCACATATATGCCAACATGTTAGGATACATTACAAGTTTGTGTTCACATTCCAGGTTTTTCTTGGTGTGACTTATGTTTGCCTGGGAGTTTGGTGCACTTTCATTGTCAGCGCAGTTGTATTACACAGCAAAATGTTATGCCTGTAGGTGGCCTAAGATCTTACTGAAGGGAAAACTTTTGAAGACTTTAGATGGCATAGGCTGTCGCCTAAACCTCTGTGGGCCAATACATTGTAAATGGAAGAAAATGTTTCAAGTCAGCCCACAAACTAATCTCATCTTACAAGATATATCTCAACAAAGCCAAAGAAGCACACGTATTTCTGAAAAATGTGTTTGACTACGTGTAGGAGTAGATCTGCTTTCTGACAACAAAAGAGGAAGCAGTGAACTACTCACCTAGACAACCTCCTTAGCAGATTAAGGAAGTTAGGGTTTTACCTTAGAAAATATAAATAACCAAGCATGTCCTTCACTAAAGTACTTTTTTTTGTCAAACTGGCAAATGTGTGCCTTTTTTTTTTTTTTAACATCTAAAGAATGGAATCCTATCTCTACATGGGAAGAAGATCTGCAAAGAACACCTATAAAGACATTAAGGGACAAGGGCAGAAGTCAGAAATCATACTGAACAACCACAACAAAGTACAGTTTTGTACCTACCATAAATGTAGATGTCCGATAGGTATGCATCTGCAGTCATAACATATGGGTTGTCCTGCCTCAGGCAGCCCTTCGGTCGGCCGGATTCCAAAGTCTGGGTCTGGCCTCGGCTGATGTCACACTTTCCCCGACGTCAGAGCGTCTGGGGTATAAAAGCATCAGCCGACACCATTTTCCTCAGTTTTTCTTGCCCCAGATGCCAGGTGCCCTCTAGGACGGCTAAATTTGGATAAATGCAGAAAAGTTCCAAACATTTGCAAAATTATATACATGTATAAACAAACAAATTACACCATAATAGATTCCCCCAGCTAGCTAAAAGAGGGGTAAGTACCCTAGGCTAAAAGAGGGGTAAGTACCCTAGGAATACCACAGAGGGGTAGGAGGGAGGGTAATCCTGACTGCAGATGCATACCTATCGGACATCTACATTTATGGTAGGTACAAAACTGTACTATGTCCTTCAAGGATGCATCTGCAGTCATAACATATGGGTAGAATACCATAGCCAACCTGGGGGAGGAGGTACTAAGAAAAGGATGGTGTAGTTAAGATCCCCTGCAGGACTGCAGTTGCAAAACCTTCTCTGGATCTGGAGTATAAAGGTAGATTGTAATGCTTGGCAAATGTATGCACGGAGCTCCAAGTAGCAGCTTCTAAAATGTCCTTGGTAGCCACCCCTTGAAGGAAGGCTGTTGTGGTGGCCGTGGCCCTTGTGGAATGAGGCCTGATGTTTTCAGGAACTGTCTTTCCATGAAAGGAGTAGCAAAATCAAATGCAATTTCCTATCCATTTTGAAATTGTCTGTTTGGAAATTGCTCTTCCTTGCACCCCAGTAGCATATGCTACAAAAAGTTGGTCAGTTTTTCTGCTAGTTTTTGTTCTGTCCAAGTAGTAGTGTAGTTGTCTGTGTATATCCAGGGTGTGCAAAAGTTTTTCCCCTCTATTCTGTGGATTAGGGAAGAATGTAGGCAAGTGGATAGCTTGGTTCAAGGATACCCTATATACCACCTTTGGCATAAAAGTAGGATTGGTTCTTAGTGAAACCCTGTCCTGGTGGAAAATAAGAAATGGCTGCACTGCCATTAATGCTTGTAACTCAGATACTCTTCTTGCTGAAGTGATTGCCAGAAGGAATGCAGTTTTCCAAGACAGAAACTGTAGATCCGCCGACGCTGCTGGTTCAAAAGGAGGAAGTGTCAGTTTCTCCAGCACAAAGTTCAGATCCCAAGCACGTAGAGGGGGTCTTCTTGGAGGTTTAATATTTTTTGATCCCTCTCAGAAATTGTCTGAGGAGAGGGTGTGAGAAGATAGGTGGATCCACACTGTATTCTGCTGAAATTGCTGAAGCATGAATCTTAATGGAAGAATAGGACAGGCCATTGTGGAACAATTCTGCTAAGTATTCTAGGATATGTGATATGTTTGGCACTGTGACATCTGAGCCTTTTGATGTGCTCCAAATGAGAAACCTCTTCCATTTAGCTGAGTATGTCTTCCTTGTGGAAGGCCTGCGAGCCTCCAGGATAATGTCCTTCACCCTCTGAGATAAAACAGTTTGATTGGGATTTAAGGAATTTTCCAGGCAGTTAGCTGCAATGTTTTCAAGTTGGGATGCAGGGTCTTGAAATTGTTCTGCGTCAGAAGAAGAGGCCATAGGGGGAGAGGCTATGATTTTGCCCGAGACATGCTTCTCAATAATGGGTACCAGTGTTGCCTTGGCCAGTCTGGAGCTATTATTATCACTCTTGGCTGTTCCTCCCTGATCTTCAGTAGAACCTTGTGCATCAATGGGAGAGGTGGGAAGGCATATACTGTTAGGGATTTCCAGCTGAAAGAGAGAGAGTCCACCCTCCAAGCTTGTGGGTGGTATGTCCTTGAGCAGAATGTCTTCAGTTGATGGTTGAGTGGGGAGGCGGACAGATCTATCTCCGGCATTCCCTATGTCTTTGCTAGGAGTTGGAAGATGCCTGGGTGCAGCATCCATTCGTGTGCATCCATGGTAGTTCTGCTTAAGCTGTCCGCCAGTGTATTTTCTTTCCCTGGCACGAATTGGGACTGTAGTTGGATATTGAGATTCAGGCATAGTTCCCACAGATTCATAGCCATCCGGCATAGTGGGTAAGAGTGTGTGCCTCCCTGCTTGTTTATGTACCACATGACCGTGGTGTTGTCTGTCCTTATTAACAGGTGGCCTTGTTGGAGGAAGGGTTTGAAGGCCTCGATTGCATGCCTCACTGCCAGCATTTCCTTTTGGTTTATGTGCATGCTTAGCTGTCCTTGAGGCCATAGGCCTTGGATACATTTGCTCTCCATGTGTGCTCCCCATCCTTGGTCTGAGGCGTCCGTGGTGATGGTCTGGCTTGTTTTTTTGTTTGTTGAAAGGCAACCCTCTGTTGGACTGGCAGGCCTGAGCCCACCACAGGAATTCCTTTTGAAGGCATGGAATGATTGGTATCATGGTTTCTAAACTGTGACTGTGTTGAGACCATACACTCCTTAGGTACCATTCTAATTTCCTCATATGCAGCCTGGCATGTGGTATCAGAATTATGCAGGATGCCATGTAACCCAGGGCTTGCAGGATTTTCCTTGCAGTAAGCTGAGTTTGTCTTGTCAAAAGCATGAAGTAATCTGGAAGTTGCTTTTGCTTTTCTTCTGTGAGAAAGGCCATTTGGGTGGTCGTGTCCAGATCTGCACCCAAAAAGGTTATCCTTTGGGATGGTACTAGTCTTGACTTTTGGATGTTGACTGTGTATCCCAAGGGTCTGTAGCAGGTGCATGGCATAGGCCAAGTCCTTTATCAAATTTCCCTTGTTGTCCGCTTGTATTAGGCAGTCGTCCAGGTATGGGTAAATTTGAATTCCCTGTAGTCTGCAATGTGCAATTACTGATGCCAGGCATTTCGTGAATACTCTGGGCGCAGTAGATAAGCCAAAGGGCAATGCTGAGAATTGATAATGCTCTGATCCTGCAAGAAATCTGAGGTGTCTTCTACAACTTGGTCGAATAGGGACATGCAGGTATGCCTCCTTGAGATCTAGAGTCACCAGCCAAGACTCCTTGCCCAGCATGGGAAGAAGTTGCTGTAGGGTCAGCATCTTGAATTTTGGCACAATGAGATAAGTGTTCAGTGCAGACAGGTAGAGAATAGGCCTCCATTGATTGTCTTTTCTTGGTACAAGGAATAGTCTGGAGTAAAATCCTTGGCCTTGTTCTGAACATGGTACCTTTTCTATAGCTTTCATCTGAAGTAAATTGTTGATCTGTCTTAATGCCTCTGCCCTCTGATTTGGTGGAAGGTTTGGCATTCCGCTTCTTTTTGGCAAAGTGTGGAAGTGGAACCTGTATCCTTTGTCTATTATTTGCAGTGTCCATGTATCCTTTGTAATATAATGCCAGTTTTTTGAGAATAAAGCCAGCTTTCCGCCCAAGGGTGCTTCCAGTTGATCCCTGGTAGGCGGAATCAGAGTTAAGTCATTGAGCCTGTCCTGGTGTAGTGGTTGTTGTTGCTGTTGCACTACTCCTCTGGTTGGCAGGCTGCCACTGACGGCCTCTGTAGGAGCCCTTCGATTGACCTCTGCCTCTAGGGCGCCTGTTCCTGCCTCTCTGGGCTCTGTCAGAGTCTGGAAAGGACCAATTCTTAGTAGGCCAGTTTCTGCTGAATCTCGGTGGTTGTACTTGCAGGAAATCTTTAACTGTTTGCACAGAGTTTGCCTTTTCTTCAACCTTTTTTAAGATCTCCTGAGCAGAGGAGCCAAATAAATTTTGTTTCTCCATTGGAGCATCCAGGAGTTTAGCTTTAACATGGTCTGGCAAAGATTGTTCCTTCAGCCAGGCATGCCTACGAACTGCCCCAGTCATAGCTGATCTAAATGAAGCCTCCAGTGCATCATAGCCACATTTTAAGAAATGATTACTAACCTGTTGTGAATTGTTTACCAAATCCTGAAGGGATTTACGGTCTAGGGGTTCAGGAGAAGACAGTTTCTTATTCAATTCATCTAACAAATACTCTTGGTACTGTATCATATGAAATTGACAATTTAATGCCCTGACAGAAAGAGTTGCAGAGGTATATACCTTCTTTCCCCATCTCTCTAAAGCTCTAGACTCTCTTTCAGAGGGTAGAGGATTTTTGGCAGTAGCGGACGCAACCCCTTTAGGGCCCTGAGAAATAGTTTCTGGGTCTGCAGAATGGGCTTTATACAGATGGAAATGAGAATCCGGGACCTTGTAGTATCTGTCAGGTTTGGCAGGGGCCGGAGGAAGAGTATCAGGGGCTGTACTGACATCATTGTACACATCATCAATTACATTCAGAACAGGAGGTATAGCTAAGGGCCTATGTTGAGGCAAATGCAAAAAGGTCCTTAATCTTTTTCTAGAATCAGAGAAATCCTGACCTTGCCATTGAAAATGCTCTCTCATGGAGTGTAGGGTCTCACCAAAGGAAAACTCTTCAGGAGGGGAGGCCGAAGGGATAGATTCCTCAGCATCTGAATCCTCATAAGGCGAGTAAGCCCCCTCCTGGTGGTCTGACAACTCAGACCCATCCGTGGAATCATCTGAAGAGTGTGGGTCAGAGGGGTCAGTCCTGGGCCTTTTGTCCGGAGGAGGGTGAGAGGCCCTGTCTGGGTGTGGTTGTGAACCCCTAATTAATGAAATAAGGTCCTCAGCAAGGCTGAGGATCGGTGAACTAGAGGAAGGCCTCTGGGAGGTAGTTTTGGCAGGCAAAGCTTTAGATAGTTTGGCAGCTTTAGCCCTAGAAAAGCCTTAATGGACATGGAAGCAGGGAGCCTAGCTGCCCCACGTGCAGGAGTAGAAATCTCCAAAGGTATGGTGTCGGACATTTCCTGAACACTGGTTTCGGTAGGAAGTTCGGTAGCTGACTCAGCTGGGGCCTCTCGGGCCTCGGTGGTCGGATGTATGGGTTCGGAAGAAGGAATCTCCGAGGACTCGGTTTCGAACGAAACCGAGACACTCGCGGTATGCCTAGCCGTGGTTTCAGCTGAAACCGCGGGCCGCGAGTGTCAGTCCTTTTCCTTCCGTTTTTTCACCATATGCGAAGTCGGAGTCTCCGACGGCATTTTATAAGCAAAAGCGGCTCCAAAAAATTCCTCTGCAAACTCCGACCGACGTCTAAGAGTTCGTCGGTTGAAGGAAGCACAGGCTAAACAGGCCGATACGTCGTGGTCTGGGCCTAAGCAAGGAAGGCAGTAGGAATGGAAATCCTTATGAGGTATTTGTTTCCCACAAGTTAAACAATTATTTACTTTGTCTGACATCGGCTGAGGCAAGAAAGAGTCCCCAATGGGGTACTTAGCTTTTTTCGAAGTCTTCGGTAGCTGAATTCACTGGATCTGACCGACCGGCACTTGCGAACAGCTTCTGCTTCGGGCACAGCGTGGCAAGAAAGACTGAGGAAAATGGCATCAGCTGATGCTTTTATACCCCAGACGCTCTGACGTCGGGGAAAGTGCGACATCAGCCGAGGCCAGACCCAGACTTTGGAATCCGGCCGACCGAAGGGCTGCCTGAGGCAGGACAACCCATATGTTATGACTGCAGATGCATCCTTGAAGGACATCTACAAAGTGCCTAAAAAAGAAGTTATGTTCTTACCATAATGTTCCATGTTTGTTGTCCTTTACCTCGCCTTCCTTCTTTCTGGTTGGGGTTCGGAGTCGATCTAGGCTCCGACTCAGTCACTTCTAAAGCTCGAAGGGTCCTTACTGGCTCAAGGCTAACCCCTTATCCCAGCATGCATAGCGGTACCTACCCAGATCTCGGTTGTGAGAACTAACCACTAGATAGGAAAATTATGAATTTATCCAATAAAAGAGGCAAATAAACAACAAGACTCCTTGTACCAACAGGAAAAGGAAAACATGGAGACAAGAAGAACACCAAAGGTTGAAAGGCAAAGGATACTCAGCCATATCAGCCAAAAGGTAAATTCCTCTCAATCATCCAGAATGGGGGAAGGAGGGAGGGACGCAAGAAGGAAGGCGAGATAAACGACAACAAACATGGAACGTTATGATAAGAACATAGCTTCTTTATGTTATGTTGTCCATCTCACCTTTCTTCTTTCTGGTTGGGACAGCGTCCCTAGCACCTAAATCATGGGTGGCTCACTGGAAGAGAGACTTCAGAACCGTGGAACCAAAGGATGCCCTGTTCCGAGAGGCCATGTCCACTTAGTAACGAGTAATGATGGTATGGGGAGTAGCCCATGTTGCTGCCATGCAAATACTATCCAATGGAAGCTTAGCTTGAAAGGCTATGGAGGTAGCCAAGGACCTAGTAGAATGTCCCCTCACTTTTCCTGGGACTGACACATTCCGAGACTCATAAACATAAGTGATAGTACTAGACAACCATTTTGAAAGAGTCAGTTTGGAAACTGAAGAGCCTTGTTTACTCTGAGAAAAGGATACAAACAGCTGATCTTATTTCCTATTGTCCTTGGTCCTTTGAAGAAAAAAATCGTAATTGCCTGTGGACATCCAATTGATTTAATTTGTACTCTGCCTTGCTGCTATAATTTGGAAAGAAAACAGGAAGTTCAACTGACTGATTCTAATTATAGTCTGAGCAGACTTTTGGTAAAATGGAAGGATTAGTCCTAACAGATACTCTATCCTTGTGACAAAGGTTTACCTTTATAAATGCAATTTGCAGAAGGGCGAACTGCACATACGCGAAAGGCAGTGTGCAAGACATACAAACATCAGACATAAAAAGGTGCAAATGTGCAATGAGCGAATGCACAGTGAGATTCGCTCATTGCACATTCAACATTCAGGGGCAGATTGCATTATATTGGGGATTGGGAAATGGTTCCTTTCCCCACTGTAGTGCAATCTCGAATTTAGAATAATTAACTGTGGGGGGTGCTTACCCCACTGCTTTACACTTTTTTTTTATTCGACTTTCATGTTCGAAAAACAGCAAATATGATGTTCGATTTGCTGTTTTTCGAACATGTAGGTGTGTCGACATTGTTAGTTTCGTGGATTAGAGTCACTCATACGAGCACTCGCCCTTCTGCAAATCGTGGTTATAAAGGTAAACTGGGAAAAATCATATAAGGTGGCCGGATGGAAAGTGCCTGCAACTCGGAGACCCGTCTAGCTGATGTAACCGCGTCCAAGAAGAGGGTCTTCCATGATAAGAACTTCAGAGGACAAGAAGAAGCTGGTTCAAAGGGAAGAAGGATCAGAGCAGCTAGCACTAGGTTTAAATCCCAAGAATGTAGAGATTCTCGGATTGGAGGCCTTAATAGTGTAGCACCTTTCAAAAAGGCCTTGCATAACTTATGGGACATCACATTAGAACCTAGGAGTCCCACATGAAAATTAGAAACAGCAGCCAGTTGAACATGAATCTTAGCAGCAGCTGCTCCTTTTTCAAAGGTTGCAGCCAGGAAGTCAAAAATCTTTGCAACTGGAGCTGTAAAAGGATCAATGTCATTTTGCTCGGCCCAGAAGGAGAACCTCTTCCATTTCCTAGTGTAAAGCTTCCTAGTAGTTGGTTTATGGGAAGAGACTAAAATATGTTGAACAATAGGAGAGATATCAGGGAGCCTGGCTAGGATCGGAAGTGGAGAAACCAAGCTGTCAGCTTTAGAGTTCGAATGGAAAGATGAGCACCAGACTGATGTGTCAGAAGGTCTGGAACTGTGTCCAGAATACAAGGCTCCTCCTTCAGGTAGTGTTACAGGAATGGGAACCATATCTGACGTGGCCAGTACGAAGCCATGAGGATCAGCTTGCAACTCAGCAACTTTGCTTTCTGAAGAACTTTTGGAATCAAAGGAAAGGGGGGAAAAGCATAAAAGATCCCAGGGGGCCAATTGTAGACCAGTGCATCTCTGGGTGATTGTCCCGGAGGGGGAACTAAGGCAAAATAGCTGCTGCATTTGTTGTTTAGATGAGAGGCAAAGAGATTGCAGCATGGCTGGCCCATCTGCATAAGATCATATCTGCCACATCTTGTTTCAGAGACCACTCGTGGGGCATGAGAATTGCCCTGCTGAGCTTGTCCGCCATCACACTGGACTTCCCCAGAATGTGCATTGCAACCAGAAAACGTTGAGAGGAGATCGCCCATTGCCATACTCGATGGGCCTCCTGGCAAAAGGGATAAGATTTGGTTCCACCCTGTTTGTTGCTGTACCACACTACTGACATGTTGTCAGTCTGAATTGCTATATGGCCCAAAGGGAGAGTCGTGAAGTGCTTACAACGCTAGTAACACCGCTCTCATCTCCAGGACATTGATGTGCAAATGGTTCTCGTGAGGTTGCCAAGTTCCTTGGACTGTCTGCCCCAGATAATGCCCCCCCACACCCTATCTGGGAAGTGGCCATGGTCACTGTGGCTACCGGAAGAGGGGCTACAAAGTGTCTGCCCAGAGTGACTAGGGGAGAGTGCCACCATTGTAGATCTTTCTTGAAAGTATCCATGATTAAGATCATGTGTGACACTGGCAAGTCCTGATACGACCACTGAGTGAAGAGGAGCCATTGCAGGATCCTCATGTGATAGGCTAGCATAACTAGAGTAATGGCAGCCGCCATTAACCCCAAAACTTTCAGGACAAATCGAGCCTAAACCTTTGATTTTGACAAAAGAAGAGACACCTGACCTTAAATGGCAAGTACCCTTTCTTGTGGAAGCTTGGCTATCATGTCTCTTGTATTTAGCTGAGTGCCTATGAAAGTAATACACTGAGAGGGCAACAAGGCAGATTTTTCAAAATTTATTGTGATTCCTAGGCGTGCACATGTGTGAATAATGTGGTTCCTGGCCCTTAGGAGATGATGCTCGGTGGTGGCATTGAGGAGCCAGTTGTCTAGATAAGGAAATACCTGGAATTCCAAACATCTCGGGTGAGCCATGACTACTGCCATGCATTTGGTGAACACCCTGGGGGCTGTGGTGAGACCAAAGGGCAGAGCTCTGAACTGATAATGACTGGCTCCCAGCCAGAAGCTTAAATGCCTCCTGGATGCCTGTCCATTTTTATATGGTAGTACGCGTCTTGGAGATCGCCAGAGCACATCCAATCATCCTGACCCAAAAAGGGTAGAATGGACTGCAGTGTCACCATCCGGAACTTGGTCTTCTTTACTGACCTGTTTAACTTGCTGAGATTCAAGACAGGTCTCCAGTCCCCTGTTGTCTTTGGAACTAAAAAGAACCTTGAGTAAGTTCCGGGTTCTATCTGGTCTGCAGGGACTTCCTGAATGGCTCTTTTTTGCAGCAAAGTTTTTACTTATACGGCTGCTTGATCCTGAATTGGGTGGAACATCTGTGATTGTTGATTTCTGACTCCTTGAGGTGCTTGGAAGAAGGGAATTTTGTAACCCCTGGATATTACGCACCATAGCCATTTGTCTTCTGTTATATCTTGCTCTTGGGTACAGTGAAATTCTGCCCCTGACTGCCTCCAGAGGTGAACAGCTGGGCAATCCTTCAGGGATTCTGAAAGGGTCTGGCAGCGAATGTATCCCTGAAGCCCTGCTGCGGACCACCCCTGCCACGAGGTCAGCTTCTCCCGTTATTATTTCCCCCTCTGCCTCTGGGGGAATTACCTCCATGAGTGTCCAGCGAACCTCCCTGGGATTTAGGGAACCACATTTTCCCCACTCTTTTGGCCTTTGGGATAAGGCCGGGATGGAGGGGAAAATGGACACCTATGGCAGAGAGAGAGTTTTGCCATCACGTTCACTCCTGGTAAGAGTCTCTCGAACTTGTGGCCCGAACAAGGCAGAGCAGTCAAAGGGGGCGCTCGTAAAGGAGGACTTGAAGGGCTCCGCAAATTGACAAAGGCACATCCAGGAATGTCTGCAAAGAGCCACTCCTGTGCCTGCAGCCCTACTCGCTCAATTTGCTGCATGGAGGAGTTGACAATGGAGGTTAGGGTCTCTAGCTGGTTAGCCAACTTGGAAGCCACACCCTCTAGGATCCTTCAGCTGAGGGAATCTCCCAACTCTTAAAGGAGATCGCTCTGAAGCCTTGTAAAATGTGTCAAGTAGTTCAGTGACTGAAAAGTAAAAGTAGCTGAAGAGAAAACATGCTTCCCATACATATCCATGACTCCAGACTCCTTGTTTGGTGGATGGATAGAAGAGGAAGTTTCCACAAGTTCATTCTTGGTGGCTGTTGCCATCACCATAGCATCAACTGGCAGAGAGGAAGGACTTGTCATCTGGTGCAGTTATAAATTTGTTTGGCCTTCTTGGAACAGGCTTCATGGACTCTGGAGCACTCCAGGCCTTTTGACTCATGACAGCCATGAATGGGTCGAAAGGCGGAGATACCCAGGTAATGGAAGGTCGGGAACCAAATGTGTCCAGGTACACAGACTCATCGTCAGAAGGGGCAAGGGACTTCCAGTTTCCCCTCTGTCTAAGGATCTCCAGAATGTCAGAGAATGAGACATCTTCAGAGGGGGACCGTGGGACCCTTCAGAGTCATCCAAGTCCGTGTCTGAGGTGACGGACTCAGGGGAGTCCACATGTTTCCTCGTACATTTTTTCTTCCCGGGAACCTCTTCTGAGGCATGCTCAGGAGAGGTCTCGGAAGAAGAGGGGTCACTCAGTGGGGTATCCTGGGGCACAGGTTCCATATGCTTGGGACGAAGAGAGAGATCCGAGGCAGACACAGGTATCGACAGGGACAGAGCCAATGGAGCAGAGGGTGGGGCTGTCTCGGTGGACAGCATACTCTTCATCACCTCAAAGACACCACGATCTGGAATGGAAGGAGGGTCCGGCTACAAGGAGCCTGGAGACCTCCTCCACACTGAAGGCGATGGCTACGAGGCAGATGTGGGAGCCAAACTCACCTGCGCGAAAGCTCCAAGAGGGAGAGTGGGGTCGGACAAGCATCCACTGTTACTTCCTCCCTCAGAGCCAATGAGGGAGTCTCGGCGCCTTGACCTCTCGACGGAGTGGACTGTCGAGGAGGTCGGAGCGAATGTCAGAACCGACAGTGCAAGAGTCATTGGAACAGATGGTTCCACCACTACTACTTTCATGCACTCTGGCTCCGAACTGGATGCAGTCAGAGGAGGAACAGAGGTAGGGGCTGGAGCGGAAAATGGAGCCACTTCCTTCTGGGCTGACCCCGACAACAATTGAGCAAATACCCATGTCTTCAGTAGCCTCTTCACCACTCTCTCCACATCATCATCCAATAAACGCCTGAAAAATCAAAAGCAATGGGCTGAGGACCGGTGACTACCTGCTTCTGATTGTAACAGTGGTGACTGAGGCACAGATCTTACCGGACCCAAGGAAGGAGAGCTTGACCTCTTATGAGTCAAGGACAGCTCTGAAGCCGCAGATGGAGCTGCCAGAGAAGAGGAATCCTCGGAGCCAACATTCCACTCCGAAGGATCCGAATATTTAGATTTTGCCTTTGTCGGCACCGAAGGTGGAGCCAACAAAGAAACTTGTCTATCATCAGATTTGAAAGGCTGAGTAACCGAAGCAACCTCAACATGAGGATTTAACAACCCTCTCAAGATCAGCTTGTTGTGCCTTTCCTGCAACACTCGCGCACTGAAGGCATGGCACATAGAGCACGAGTCTTGAAGGTGGACCGCACCTAAACAGTAAACGCAACTTGTGTGCCCATCCATACGGGGCATTTTTTGGCAACACGAGTCACATTTTTTAAAGCCTGACTGCTTTGTAAATTCTTTAGACATGATTACATACAAGAATTAAAGTAATAACATACTTTTTGTTTTGAAGAGGGTAGAAAGATAAGGAGGGGGTTGCCTCTAAATTAAATGGCTAAAACTCCCAAAGGGAGAAAGCCTCTAACTTAAATGGCTTTTCCCTAAGAAGCAAGGGGGGAAAACGGAAAGATAACAACCCTGAAGAAAACGGGCTGCCGACAAAAACACAGAAAAAAAACAGGCCTGAGAGAGAGGGGTGAAAAGGCAGTTAAACTCTAATAATGCAAATTAGCCTGCCCAAACAGCAATTTTGACAGAAAAAAATAGACTACTTAGCCTGAGCCAGCAGAAGACAATCTCGACGCTGCAAGTAGTAAACGAGATCTGGGTAGCTACTGATATGCATGCTGGGATAAGGGGTTAGCCTCGAGCCAGTAAGGACACTTCTAGCTTTACAAGTGGCCGAGTTGGAGCTGATATCGACTCCAAACCCCAGCCAGAAAGAAGGAAGGCGAGATGGACAACATAACATTAGAGTTTATCATTGTGAAAGGGTTGGTAGTCTAGCTACATAAAATATCTAAAAATGAACAAACAAAACATATAACCATCCATCAAATCGATGTTCTAAACCAGTTCTGGTAACAGTCATGGTGTCAGTAACCTAAGCAGGATACATCAGACTGCTTTATTCTCCAGGAACAGGCTACATCTCATCCTATGGATCTCCAGGTGTTCTCAGGTAAGATGAGAGCACAATGTATTGTGCTCTGGGTCTATTCTAGAATTTCTTCCAAGAGAAATGCATCTGGTACAGCTTCCATGGCAGATGCCCAGAGCTGTTCTCACTAGATGCCTAGCCCACCATGGCTCTAATCTAACATCCTCCTAGACTGTCAATCTCCCCTTAGCTAAGCACCATGGAAAGACATGGAAGTTATACATTTTCTGTAAAGCTGGATCTTTTCACTCCTGTCTACCGGACATGACTGTTGTACCCTCGCTCTGCTTGTTGTAAGATTCTGATGACAGGGAGGGTTCTCCTCAGTCCGCCCCTCAGGATGAGCACCAGAACTTCACTAAATGCAACATGTGGCAAAAGTTAACTGGCCCACCGCCACTCCACTCCCCCTGGACAAAGGATAGTATACATGGCAAAGTTCAGGTTGACATGTATCATATCATTACAGACATCTTCAGAAAGCTTTTTACAAGGTAATACTAACACTGCAGAGAGTGTTTTTTTTAAACTACAGATGTTTGATCTGAAAGTGAAACAAAGACCCACAAAGTTACTATGCAGGGCAGCTGTGCTGAGCGTGTTTAACAAAGAGGCATGAAGAACTAGACATTCTTTGGATAATACTGCAGTTACCAATGAGAGAAGAAAAAGTGAAATAAATCTAGAGATAAACTTGTGCTGGCCTAGTAATGCAGTTACTGAAATGAAGTAATGCAGTTATTAAAAGAAAGGGCAATAAGGGGGCTGACTGATCAAAAATGCCTTGTAAAAAAAAGAAGAAATAAGTTGTATCTAGGGCTTAATACCCATAATGGCTCCCAATCATGAGACAAGATAATTAGTTAAAAGGATGCATTAATCATACCTGGAAAATTAATGCACATGAGAAAGAAGGTACTGGTCAGGAATATCAAGTCCAATAGAACTACTACAAAGTTGAACCACATGGAACCATATGCTTCTTATACTATAAAAACAATCCAGAGGTAGAGATGTTAATATGCTCATTTCAAAACAATGCTCAATGGGCACAAATTGTTACAGTGCAAGAAAACTATGCATTTACATGATTATTATACCAAATACCCTGAAATAATTAAACTGACAGACACAATAACTACAGTTGTGATTACTGCATTAAAGTCTATATTCTTGGGACAGGGGATAACTGATCTGATCATACTTGACATTGGTCTGTAACAAAAACAATATAAAGGAATTCATATTTGTGAGTGGCTCAAAATTCAGACATATAGTGTGCAGTCCGTACTCTCTAAAATCTAATGGACAAGTAGGGAGAAAGTACAGTTGTATACACTTACCATAAATGTAGATGTTAGAGTGTATTTACTGTTGCAGTCATCATGTGTGGGGTTATCCCTGCTGGGTAACCCTCGGCCAGCCAAAATACCAGAGTAAAGATGATCTCTCCTGTATCGGCTGCTGGCCGCCAGGGACTGACGTCAGGTCGTCTGTGGTATAAAGCAGGGCAGCCAATGCCATTATCAGTTTTTCTTTCCCCAACTTATAGGAGCCCTGCCCAGAAGGCCTGAGGAAGGACAACCTGGGGGATGCCCATAAGCATAGATCGGTGTGAGGGAAACGAAGAGAAATGGAGAGGGAAGGAAGGAGGGAGGGAAAACAGGACTGCAACAGTGAATACACTCGTCTATGGTTAGTATACACAACTGTACTATGTTCTTCAAGTTTCACTGTTGCAGTTATTACTTGTGGGAAGATTCCCAAAGCTGAAGGTATGGTGGATCTTAGAAAGGAAGGAATATTAGAACAGGCTTGCACTGCTCTAAGTAGGACCTAGTATGCCCTGCAGAACTGCAGAGGCAAAGCCTGCCTGGGTTTTGGAGAAAAGAGGCAATTGGTAGTGTTTGGTGAAGGTGTGGACAGAAGTCCAAGTAGCAGTTTCTAGGATGTCCTAGGTAGGGACCCCCCTAAGGAAGACAGTGGAACTAGATACTGCCTTAGAGGAATGGCTTCGGTCAGGCTTGGAAGGAATTTTTCCATGGAAGTGGTAGCAGAATTGGATACAGTTGGAAATCCATTTAGAAATGGTCTGCTTGGAAGTATGTCTTAAGCAGGGAATCAGAGGCAGCTGTAGCTCCAGAGACTGAGAGTGCTGGCGCCATAGGTTTTTTAGTACCATTGCAGTTTTCTCATGTGTAGTCTGGCCAAGGGCACCAACAGGATGCCATGTACCCCAGAGCTTGAACAACTTCCTTGCTGTGAAGTGTGTTCTGTAAGCCAAATGGGAGAAATATCGGGGCAGGAAACCTTATTTTTCTGGAGAGAGGAAGGCTCTTTGGGTGGATGTGTCCAGGAGAGCTCCCAAGAAGGTGATCTGTCTGGTGGGCTTGAAATGGGATTTTTCCTTGTTGATGGTAAATCCCAGAGAGGTGAATAGTGTTTTGACATAGGTGAGGTCTTGCAGGAGCTTTTCCTTGCTGTCTGCCTGGATGACAGTCATCCAGATAGGGGTAAATTTGAATGTTTTTCTGCCTGCAGAAGGCAATGACAGGGGCTAGGCATTTGGTGAAAGCCCTAGGAGCAGTAGATAAGCCAAAGGGCAGAGCAGAGAACTGAAAGTGTTGTGAGCCTGCTCTGAACCGAAGAAACCTTCTGCAGGACTCCCATACAGGGATATGGAGGTAGGCATCTTTTAGGCCCAGGTTGACTAACCAGGCATTTGGGGTCAGCATGGGTAAGAGTTTTTGGAGTGTAAAAATTTTGAATTTTGGCACTTGCAGGGAAAGTTTTAGTGTGGATAGATCCAGAATAGGGCATCAAGTGCCCTCTTTCCTGGGTACCAGGAACAATCTTGAATAAAACCCTTTTCTGGCCTGTTCCTGGGGGTACAGGCTTCACTGTTCCTTGAGCACAAGTTTCTGAATTTGGCCGAGGGCCTCTGCCTGCTGATTTGTTGGTATGTCTGGGTACTCTGTTAAGATTGATCTCTCTTTAGAATCTGTATACTTGGAAAATTATTCTTAGGACCCATTGATCCTTTGTGATGCTTTGCCAGTTGTCTTTGAAAAGGGATAGCCTTAGCCTTCCCCCTAACCTGTTTGGGGGGGGGGGGGCAGTGAGAGTCCTTAGGGTAGGGAGTGGACTTGGAACTCCCTGCCCTGGGGGTTGTAGAGGTCCATCGTCTGGGCCTCTGCTGTCCTTGTGTTTGCTGCCTGGGGGGTCTGTCCCTGCCCCCTTTCCTTTTCACAGGCCTGGATTGAGAAGGAAGGGACCAATGTTTGGTGGGGAAGTTCCTGCTGAATCTGGGAGGCTGTAACTGGAAAAAATCTTTTACTGACTGCATTGATTTGGCCTTATCCTCCATTTTCTTGATCACCTCCTCCGCCTTAGATCCAAACAGGCAGTCCTTATCTAGGGGGGGGGGGGGTTAGCAGTTTGTATTTAACATGAATGATCAGGCAGTGGTTGTTCTTTTAGCCATGCATGTCTCCTAATGACTGATCCCGCAACAGCAGCCCTACTAGAGGCTTCTAGGGCATCGTATCCACAGTGGAGGGAATGCATTGCCACTTGAGAGCTAGAGTATAAAAGTTCCCCTACCTCCCTGGAAGTAGATCTGTCTGGCAAGAGGACATTTTCTGCTTTAATAGTTCCAAGGTATGTTGCTGATATTTTAACATAAGCAACTGGCAGTTAAGAGCTCTAATAGCTAAGGTAGCAAAGGTGTATACTTTTTTACCCCATCTGTGTAGGGCTCTGCTATCCTTGTCAGATGGAATAGGGTTTTTGGAGGAACTGGCCTTAGCCCCTTTGGGTCCCTGGGTGATTATCTCTGGGTCTGCTGCAGGATTTCTGAATAAGTATTTGAGGGTGTCTGACATCCTGTAGTGCCCGTCTGGTTTTCTAGGTGCAGGAGGCAGGGCATCATGTATGAGGCTAGACTCCATGAAAACATCCTCCACCACATCCAAAATGGGAGGAATGGCTAATGGTTTGTGCTGGGGAAGATCCAGAAACTCTCTTAGCATCTTCTTAGACTGAGGGTAATCCTGAGCTTCCCAGTGGAAGTGTTCCCTGAGGGTGTGTAAGGTCTCTCCAAAAGATAGGTCCTCGGGGGGGGGGGGATGCAGATGGGATGGATTCCTCTGCATCAGAATCCTCAAAAGTTGTAAGGGGCTGTTGTTCATTGTCGGAATCCAAAAACACAGCTTCTTCAGTGCCAGGTTCTGACAGAATCTCTGGGGAAAGGTCCTTTTTTCTTTTGGCTGGGGTAGTCTGGTTACCTTTGATAAGAGTGATAAGATCCTCAGCCATCTTAAGAAGCTGTTGTAACTGAACATGTTGGCCTTGAGGAAGATGGTGACTAGGAATTGTTTTTCTGGGAGTGGTCTTGCTTTTAGGCCTTAGTGCTTCAATGGGCCTGGTTGCGGCTGTGGCCGGCGGCACAGCCGGCGGTATTTGTCTGGAGTCATTATCCAAAAAGCCTCCTCGAAAGCTGGTGCCTGCAGAGTGGCTCCGTACTCAACCGTGGTGCTGACAACCGAAAACTCGGCAGATGTAGTCTGATCCGGTGGCATACCAGACTCCGAATGCGTCTCTGTAGAGGCCTGTGGAGGTATAGCATCGGGCATCAGGGGCTGCGTAGTCGGCTCACTGAATTCCAGTGTGCTGTTAGCTGACTTCAGGGTGGAGTCATCTGAAGGCCTAACTTTTTGTGGTATGTCCCTTTCTTTATCTTTTCCCTTTTTGGGGATATCCACTGTATGCTGACCGATGGACACCATTTTGTACTGCGAAGGACTGTCTTTTAAATATTTAGTTACAAATTCTGCTCTAAGGCGGATGGTCCTAGCATTAAAGAGAGCACAGAACCGACATCCGGGGACATCGTGGTCTGGGCCTAAACAGGTTACACACAGGTTATGGAAGCCTTGGTGTGGTATTTGTTTTCCACAGCAGTGACAATTATTTACTTTTTCGGACATCGGTCAGTGCAAGCAAAAGCTCCCCAATGGGGTACTTAGCTTTAGTCATTTTCTACTTCACTCTGGCATCGGCCGACTGACACACATGCAAATTGCTTCTGCTTTGGGCTCCACGGCAAGAAAGACTGATAAAATGGCATCAGCTGCCCTGCTTTATACCACTAATGACCTGACATTAGTCCCTGGCAACCATCAGCCAACACAGGAGGGATAAGCTTTACTCTGGTATTCGGGCCAGCCAAGGGCTACCCAGCAGGGATAACCCACAAGTGATGACTGCAAAAGTGAAACAAGAACATCTAGCCAAACAGTTATGAGACAAAAAAGCAGTAACAAAAGCATAAGGATGATTCCCAAGTGTGGAATACAAGAACATTTATTGCAAGGATTAGGTCCATCACCAGTTCACCTATTCGTGGGTAGAAGAAAGAAAAGCTACTCATTTATTTTCCTTACTGAAAATCAATCCAAAGCAGAATATGCTAGAAATAAACATGGAAACAGAACTACTCTAACTGTAGGTTAGAAAGGCCAAAGGAAATAAAATAAAAATAAATTAAAAAAAAAAAATGGGAACATTTGGCTGAAAGTAAAGTAGTTGGTCAAACAAACACACCAAGGTTCTATATAGTACATTGAGAAGAAGGTAAGCTGTATGGGAGGAATCGCAACTACTTGTATAACAAATGCATTGAAAAATCTAATGAAAAATGCAACCAGTACTGCTGTAGGAAAATAAAGAGGTTGTGAGAATTGTGTAAGCCAAGACTCACAGACAGAAGAGTAGTTTGGTTTTATGTGAATCATACCCCTGTTTTTATATAGGTAAGACCATTGGGACTTTCAAACATAGAATTTATGAACACACCCTCATAATCCGGAATCAGGACATGAATAATGCATTAGCAAGACATTCTACTACATGTACCAATATTAAGAAATTCTTTTTTTTTTGTCCTGGAAGCTTTGGACAGTGATGATTTTACAGGGAATTATAACAATCAAGCTTGGATGCTGAGAAGCTGTCTGGCAAATTGGACTTCGTGCCGGCAAACACCTGGGATTTTAACAACAGTACTAACATTAACTGCTTTATAACAGCACAAAGGCTCTAAATGGCACTATTTGGTTTTACATATCACAGACTTGATCTTTCCAGTATTTAATGGGAGATTTGGGGGGGGGGGGGTTCCTGTTCTACTGACTTTTACATTTATTTTCATTTTACATTTTTTTCCTGCTTTTTCAGGTAAGCTTTAATTGGTCCAAGTGTTAAACATTTGTTTGTGATTGGAGCATTGCAACATCATGTGATTTTTATCACTTTTTATTTTAAATGGTTGTGTCTTACATGTTACTTAGAGTCTGATGAAGTTCTGTTTTTTTTTCATTAAAGAACGAAAGCGCTAAATCTCTTAATTTATGCAGTCTTTAGAGTGGTTCCCAACTGCCTCTCGTAGAACTTATTTTGTGTTTTTTTTTAGTTTACCATTCTATGCCAGGTTTGTGGCTTTGTTTTTTTTTTTTGTTGTTTTTTTATCTGTTTTTTTTTCAAAGGAACATCAGCCTCGACTAATCTAGGAAGTTTACAGCCCTGTCTAGAATCAATAAGTGTACTAGGCACATCTCCTCTAAGTTTTGAGGAATCCCACTAGGACCTATGGATATAATCAGCCATGCTTCCCCCACAACATCTGTGGCAAATGCATGCACAGCCTCAGAGGACATGCAAGAACTAGGCCGCATGATGTCCTTTGACTGGGTCACGGTAAAAGTAACTGGCGTTGGCACCAGATGGTCCTCGGAGTCTTCATCCAACCAAGAAAGACATCAGTAGAGGCTGGACAGCAGCAGGATCAGAACATGCTTTTTTCTTAAGAGGTGACTATACCTCTGTGCAGGCAGATTCAGCCTCGATACTTTGGTTCAATAGCTTTAAGCATTGAGTCTCCAAATAAATGGAAAGGGAAGACAAACAGCTACAGAGAGTCTTGGGTAGAAAAGCCTGACAGCTAGCACACTGGGTATAGTCATAAGTGGCATCTAAGCAGAAAAGGCACTTATCATATCCGTCTTTATGGGGAATCTGCCTCTCACAATCATATTTTCCCTTCTTGGATGACATGAACACAAGTAGACTAGAGGGGTCAAAAAAAAAATGGAACCTCAATGGGGCACTTATAGATAAGGGTCTATATGAACCAGCTCAGTGAAGGAAGTACAGACTGAATTTCAAATATGGCATTCGGACTGGTGACAAAGACATTCTGTGGATTAAGTGCACATATATCACCTTTATGCCCTAAGCATGCACTGTGAGCAGATGCCTGATGTATGATTCCAGAGTCTACATTAGGCAGAGCTCCTCGCTAACCCTCTTCAAGAGAAACCTTGATTAGTGGATGGGAAACGGAACGTTTACCCCAGGGATCACTTTAATGGCTCTGTTGGACAGAGGCACAGGGAACTAATGTAAGGGGTCGGCGAAAGCCAACACATTCCGGCTAGGCTTATAAATGCCTTCGGGCAGATGGCCTAGTACCTACCTATGAACCTATGAGATCTAAGGTACCCCAAGTATAAAGAATACTGCAACAGTGATAAAGGAGGGCATCAATTAAAAGCTATTATAATGGTACAAATAACATTATCAGTATAATATTAAAAAAAAAAGTCTTCCTTACAGTGATAACAGTCACTGCATTCAATGCCTTTGTTATTACAATAATGTATTATAATGCCCACAAACTTGGTACATTTTCTCTAAAGTTTCACAAACTATCACATCTTGGAAACTGTACAACCTAACCATATATTCTCAAATCAGAACACTTTCATTAGCCAGAACTTAAAACTTTTATAGCGTAGCATAATACAACAAGAAACAGTACTTCGGCCCATAGCCGGCCTTAGGCATAGGCCAACTAGGCGGCCGCCTAGGGCGCCGGTCTGCCAGGGGCACTTTTCCAGTAATTATTCAGTGTAGGTAGACCAGGATGAGGGCACCAGGTAGTGTGGAGGGGGGGGGGGGCGTGGAGCCCTTTTGCCTAGGGTGCCAGATGACCTAAGGCCACAGCCTGTAAACTAGCATTCATCCTTCCTAAGCTTGGAAGGAACTTCATTCAACCTGCCAAAATGTCTTTGTGAACTCTCTACAGACTAGAATATTCACTCAGATTACAAAAATGCTATGTTAATACAAGTAAATAAACTAATGTGCATTTAAAAGGTAATGCTCCATTAGGACTGGATCTTGCTATGCTAGTGTTCCTTTTAAGGGTAGCAATAGTACTTCTTTTAAAAAGTAATGCATTTATGAGAGCAAATTGACCCACGGATCTTCGTCATACTTAAGTCAGTCGTACAACTCCTGGAACTTTTCTTCCCAGTACTTCAGTGAAACTGGATGCTGTCCAGTTGAACATTTCTGATAAAAAAACACATACTACAAAAATTTACTGCTAAAGGCAGTCTGAGGTTTACCTGCAAGAAGACTTCAGTCAGGAGGAGTACTGCTGTTGTTATCAAAGATAAAGTGTGAGGTTGTATGAATAAGAGCACCAGTACAAGCTTTTCAGAGAAGAAGTGCAATGGTGCTACTAACATCCGACTGTGGGAAGAAAGAGGTTTCCCGTCCTTTTGGAAATGCTAGAGTAAACTTTCTAGTCCAAGTGTGTTTTGCAGATGAAGTGGCATAGATAAATGGAAACAGTGCAACAAATGAGATTATATTTTTTTTAATTTTCTGTAATAAAAAGGCTAACAGAGCTGGCTGTCAGCTTCACTCTTAAGGTGAAATTTTTGTCATCATTTCTCAAATGCATAAGCTGGTTATGACTAGAGAACCAATCATAATCCACTCTGTCAAGGTTTGTAACTGCAAAAATCCGGGTCTGTACACAATATTTGTTATGGCTAGGACAGTGTTCTCAACTTCCATACCAACTCGGTTAACAATATGTTACATAAAACTGCAGTAAACATTACTGAGAATCTGAGCAGACAATGTTTGATGGAGAAAAGGACTTATGCAAATCTTTACACAGGCTGAACAAGCAGGCTTGAATAGATTAAGAAGCATCCAGAACTGTTTACTTCATAGGCTGAGTGTAAGGCACAACATACATTAAGTTTAAAATCTCAGTACAATAGGTGTTCCAATACCCAGCTCAGCTTACTAGTAGAATTCAGAGCTATAATACTACACACGGTTTTGGATATTGCTAGAGCTCAAATATGTGCTCCAGCATCACAGACTAACATTACTGAACATGAATTATGGAATGTATTCTTCTCAGTGCCAGGAGTATGGCTGTACCAATCCGCTTCACAAATTTATCAACTTTCCTTTTTTTTTCTGGTTCTAAAGAAAGGAATGGCCATTTCTGTGAAGAAATATATGGCAAATGGCTATCTTCTTCAAGAACAGACACACATTCATTAAAAGGACTCTGGGTGACCCACTGTATCTGACTGCTTCATCATTGGTTCCTCTGAGGTACTGCTTGGGAGCAGGTTGGAAAAAATTCTGCTCAGGTCCTGAGAGTTATGTGACAGAGGGGAGAGATGAAATTCCCATTTTAAGAAGACTGTCCATCTTTTTTTAAAGAAAAGATTCCTTTTCAGTCCCATCTGCAAATTCTACCAACTATGGAGTCGCAAACAAAATTCCTCAAAAGGGAGACCCCAAGAAATGGGAGTCTGACAATCTAAATCCGGCTCTAGAATTGTGCCACAGAGCAGCTGAGACCCAAAAAAAATGAGTGAGCACACTAAAAGCATGGACAATCTCATACTAGTGGCGGTGCCATCTGCATTCCAGGACTACTGTAGGGCCTGCTTTATATCAGCACTCTAGACTACCAATCTTCTTAAAACTTCTTTTTGTAGGAGGGGAAGCCCCCTGCACCACCCATGTGCACAGGGGCAAGCCAACTACACCTCCTCAAACTTATATATGCCAACTCCAAGATAGCTATACCTCAGAAAAAGGGGAATGTTCTGATAAATGGCATCTCAGACTTGGTATGTACAAGTCCAATCTTTCAGCTGTTCAGTCTCACTCTAGCAAGTCCCGACATTTCAAATTGTTACCTTTTGGGCTGGAAAAAGTCTTGTTCCTAAGCTGTTCAAGTTCTTTTTGTTTGTTTTTTAAACATATTAAGATTTTAGAGGTACATAATCAACACGTATTTTTGTTGTCAGAACTTTTACAGGAAGCCAAGAATGAATGTTGTTAAAAAAAAATAAGTTCACATGTTCATTTCTGCTTACATATAAATTTAAAAAAAGTCAGCATTAGTGCTAGTTCTAAGCAATCCTGTACACCTGGACAAGAAGCAGAGGGCTAAATACACTATCATTGTTCCATGTTATTCAAAGATCTATTAAAATGTAAGCAATGGATGTTATAATATGTGTACATTCCAGACCACACATCAGTTTCAGATGTCAGTGTGAGTTGAAACTATATTGCATCAGAAGCTCGAACCCTTAACACACATTATTATAACTGGTAATGGAAGTTCAAACAAACAGTGGTAAACAAAAATTATATATATATATATAAAGTAAATAAAAGACTGCTAAAAATTCCCAGAGATCAAAACTGCCCCATGGCCAATACTAATAATTCTAAAACTTGTATTTAATATCCTAACAGAGAATGGGAATGACAACTAGAATCATTAAACACTTATTAATACAATTTTAGAATCAAACAAATATCAATAAAATCAAAATCTGAATATAAGAATTACAAGAAAAATAAAAATGCATGCAATTCTACAACTTAAAACCTATTTAGTCATATGTAATCTACTAAATTGTCACCAGATGGCAGCAAACGCAATACCAGAAGACACCCATAGTCCTTTTTTTTTTTTTTTTTTTTTGTGTCTTTCGACTTTTCCCAGTTAGGGGTCGCCACAGCGGAACTCCGGTCCGCTAATGATTGGTAGTTGATTTTTACGTGCCGAGTTACCAGCCCTGTCGCACAACCTTCAACGAAGGTACGCCCATTCACGCATGTCTCCACGCAGAAGACGCTCTAGCTGAGAATCAAACCGGACAGCGTCTTACTGTGAGGCGACAACTGTTCAAATAAACCTAACTGCCAACAGTGTTTAATAACACACACTTTGGTGGCAGTAAACATCCGTTTAGTAAAATAATCTCTGAATAAAAGTAAACTCTGTATTACATAATTTAGTATCACTTTATTAAGAGCCTGAACAGAAAAGCTAAATAAATATGCCCCAAAAGCTTGAGGAGAGTGGATGGTGGAAATACGTATGCCTCTCTAAGAATTCATAAAGGAAGAAAAAGTACAGCAACACCACCATGTGTAAAAGATAAGAGTCTATTTTAACAAGTTGGGAAAAAAGTCAGTCAGTCGAAGATCTCAAAAGATCAAAAAAAAAAAAAAAAAAAAAAACAGTAATAATTTTCTTACTACTGAAGCTATACATAGCTCTCAAATGGTTAGACCCTACAAAGACATCTTGGGAGGGATTCAAAAAAATAGCTATAAAACATCTTTTAGCCAATAAAATAGTAATGGATAAAAGAAACAAAAATATGAAAGCCAGAGAATTTTGGGAACAAACCTTTAACATCATATTAGCATAAAACGTCATACATGCTACATAGTAATAAGGTACAAAGGAACCTAGAAATATACACACGATCACACAGTCAAACTATGGACATGAAATCCTTATTGTATGTGCTGTTTTTATAACAACGGAATTGAATGACAAAGCATCTCTGTATACAGTGTAAACAGATAGATATGTTTTATGACCTACATGTTACTATAGTGACTACAACGTATAACATTCACCGATGGTCATGCTGTAAGAATGGAAATGATTGTGATTTGTATAAATGAAAAAAAATGAAAATAAAAATTATTGAAAAAAAAAAAAAAAAAAGAGAGAGAGAGAATTTCCAAGCTTGGGGGAAAAAACTACAGTGAAATCAGTCTAATTCCTGTAGTTCTGTGGCAACTTTTCTGACTCATGGGACTGCTGTCACACCCCAGAAGTTAATTTTTAACACGGACGATGGTGCCTTTTGACAGCTTGAACCCATGGCAGTCATTCAATTTAGCCCATCCAAGTTATGGTACTACCAAGGCATTGAGCCATCTCTCCCACGTGCAAAAAACACAGATACAAAAAAAAAAAAAATGCAGCTTTGAACATTTACCAAGAATCTGCACTGCTGCTGCCTTATGGCCGCTTATGTGCACACGTGAAGCCATAAGTTATTATTCAATGGACCATGCCCAGCACATTTTTTTTCTGAAACATGTGCACTGCAGATGTAACATGCACAATGTCTGACATATATATGACTCTGAGGTCTTCTTTCATCTCCCTATCACTGTGTGTGCATGCGTAGCCACTGCGGGACGTTGACTGGTATACATTTGAACCATACAGCTAGGAGGTAAGTCCTGAATCTACTTAGCCACATACCATACTACATCTCAACAAGTTCTGTTGTACTGTCAATGACAAATGTCTGGAGTGAACCACAGAGCTATGAGGTAGAGACCTGTCCACTGAAGATTGCACATGGCACAAAACAGCATTTTGCAAGTAATGCTATTCTGACAACACTAGCTGGTTTCCTGGAGTTCAAAACAGAACCATGAATCAGATGTAAAAATGTACAGTTGTGTACACTTACCATAAATGTAGATGTTCGAGTGTATTCACTGTTGCAGTCATTACATTTGGGTTATCTGCCTGCAGGTAGCCCTCAGCCAGTCTGAATAACAAAGTCTTGGATTCCTGCGTCGGATGCCATCTCTTCTTCCATGACGTCAGGACGTCAGGGGTATAAAACATGCAGCCGATGCCATTACATCAATTTTTCTTGCCCCAGATGTCAGGTGCCCCACCAATGGAAAGTAATTGTATGTTACGTTAGACCTCCATCACAAAGCAAATACACCAGAAAGCTTACATACACCAAACAAGTAGAAAGGTAGAGCCAAGACAAATCAGGGGTCTGGAGGGAGGGTAACCAGGACTGCAGCAGTGAATACACTCGAATGTAAGTGTACACAACTGTAGTATGTTCTTCGTGTTTCACTGCTGCAGTCATTACATTTGGGTTGATTCCCAAAGCAAAGGAAGGGAGGAGGAAGTTAGAGAGCATTAGGACCAGCTATTAAGCCCTGCAAGACTGCAGTGGCAAAACCAGCTCTGGATTTAGAAAAAACAGGCATGTGGTAATGCTTGGTGAAGGTATGTACAGAGCTCCAGGTAGCAGCTGCTAGGATGTCCCTGGTAGGGACTCCTCTGAGGAAGGCTGTAGAGGTAGATGCAGCCCTGGTGGAATGTGATCTAATCCCCTGTGGGGTAGGTTTTCCATGGTGCATATAGCAAAAATGAATGCAATGGGCTATCCATTTAAAAATAGTTTGCTTTGAAATGGCCTTCCCCTCTGCCCCTGCAGCAAAGCCAACTAGCAGCTGTTCAGATTTTCTGAGAGGCTTAGTCCTGTCCAAATAAAATCTAAGTTGTCTGTGCATGTCCAAAGAGTGCAGTATTTGTTCTCCTTTGTTTTGTGGATTCAGGAAAAAAGTAGGCAAATGAATGGACTGATTTAGGGCCACACTAGATACCACCCTGGGCATAAAGGAAGGGTTGGTCCTGAGGGAAACCCTGTCTGCATGGAAGATAATGAAGGGCTCCACTGCCATGAGGGCCTGTAATTCAAACGCTCTTCTTGCTGAAGTGATGGCTAGAAGGAAGGCTGTTTTCCAAGAAAGGAATTTCAACTCTGCAGTTGCAACTGGTTCAAATGGAGGGAGAGTGAGCTTTTCTAATACAAAATTAAGGTCCCAGACTGGACTAGGGGCTCGCCAGGGGGTCTTAAATTTTTGGCCCCTCTGAGAAATTGCTTTAGCAGGGGGTGAGAGAAGAGGGGTGGTTCAGTATTAATGTGCTGAAATGGCAGAGGCATGAATTTTAATTGACGAGAAGCATAGGCCCTTGTGGAGCATTTCTGTTAAGTACTGAAGAATATGAGGTAAGCTGGGCACCGTTGTGCCCATTCCCTGAGTCTGGCTCTAGGAACAGTATCTTTTCCACTTTTGAGCATAAGATTTTCTAGTACTAGGCCTCCTTGCTTCCAGGATGACATCTAGCACCTGCTTACTGAGGGATGCTATTGGAGAGCTCAAGGAATTAGCCCGGCTGCAAGGTTCAGGGTTTGAAGCTGAGGGTGCAGAATCTGGCCCGCCTGCTGGGACAGCAGCGAAGGTGTATGAGGTAGGTGCCATGGCTCCAGCAGTACCATACTGCGCAAGAGGGGGTACCAATGCTGGCATGGCCAGTCTGGTGCAATCAGTATTGTCCTTGGCTTGTCCTGTTTGATCTTTAGCAGAACCTTCAAGAGGAGAGGCAGAGGGGGAAAAGCATAAACCGAGAGGCTTTCCCAGTTAAAGGACAGGGCATCCACTTTCCAAGCTTGACTGTGGGGAGGCCTTGTGCAGAATTTGTCCAATTGGTAGTTCTGAGGGGAGGCAAACAGGTCTACCTCTGGAGTCCCCCATTTGTTCTACAAGAGGTTGAATATTTTTGGTTCCCGTTTCCATTCATGTGGATCCATGAGATTTCTGCTTAGGTCATCTGCCAGTGAATTTATCTTGCCTGGCAGGAATTGAGCTTGTAGGTGCACTTGGTAGCTCAAGGCTGTGTTCCACAGAGCCATGGCTAGTCTGCGGAGAGGGTATGGGTGGGGTCCCCCTGCTTGTTTATGTACCTTATAACTGTGGAGTTGTCTGTCTTTACCAATAATTGTCCTGGAAGGATGTGGTCTTTGAAGGCTGTCAGGGAATTCTGTACAGCTAACATTTCTTTTTGGTTGATATGCAGGTGCATCTGACTCGGGTTCCATTTGCCCTGAATGCACTGCCCTGCCAAGTGAACCCCCCATGCATAGTCTGATGCGCCTGTTGTTAGGGGGGGGGTTGGGCGGCAGGGTGTAAAGTGAAAGGGAGCCCCTTGTTGTGGTAGCAGGCCTCTGCCCACCAAAGGAACTCTGTCTTTATACAAGGAATGATAGGAATTATTGATTCCAGGTCCTGAGAATGCTGACACCATAGGCTTTTTAGATACCATTGTAGTTTCCTCATATGCAATCTTGCATATGGAATTAGTAGAATGCAACAGGCCATGAACCCCAGGGCTTGCAGAATTTTCCTTGCAGATAGCTGGATCTTTGTGGCCAGTAGTTTGAAGTAGGTTGTCAAATAAATTTGTTTCTCTGGAGTGAGGAAAGCCATCTGGGAAGTTGTGTTCAAGCTTGCTCCCAGGAATACAATATGTTGGCAGGGCACTAGGTGAGACAGGTGAGATTTCTTTTCGTTTATGGTGTACCCCAGTGAGGATAGAAGCTTCTGTACAAATGCCAGATGTTTTAATAGAAAGTCCTGGCTTTCTGCTTGAATCAGACAATCGTCCAGGTATGGGTATATTTAAATATTTCTCTGCCTGCAAAATGCAATTGCTGGAGCTAGACACTTTGAGAATACCCTGGGCGCAGTAGATAAGCCAAAGGGAAATGGAGAGACCTGATAGTGCATGGAGCCTGTCCTGAAGCGTAGGAATTTCCTGCAAGATTCCCTTATTGGAATGTGTAGGTAAGCTTCCTTTAAGTCTAAGGTTGCCAACCAGGCATCTTTGCCTAGCATAGGAAGCAGCTGTTGAAGTGTTAGCATTTCAAATTTTGGGATTACCAAAAAGGTGTTTAGAATAGAGAGGTCCAGGATAGGACACCAGGAGCGGTCTTTTCTGGGTACGAGGAAAAGTCTTGAATAAAAACCTTGTCCCCTTTCTTCTGCTGGGGCAGGTTGAATAGCCCAGATACGTCTGCTGGGGCAGGTTGAATAGCCCTGATACTTAGAAAAGAGAGAACCTGCTGTTGAGCCACTGCCACTGATTTCGGGGTAGGTCTGGCCAACAGTTTGGGGTTGGTAGGGTGTGGAAGTGGAATCTGTATCCTTGGGAAACTATATTTAAAACCCATTTGTCCTGGATAATGAGTTCCCAGTTTTTTGCATGCAGGGCGAACTTCTGCTCCTAAGGGAGCAGGCAGTTGAGCAGGGCTTGGGAGGGTTAAGGTTAAGTCATTGTGACATTTTTCCATAGGGGGTGTCTTACTACTTCCTGCTTTGGAAGTGGGACCCCCCCCCACTGCTTAGGCCTGTGCATAGCCTGAGACTGTAACCTAGGTGGTCTGCTGTTCCTGGGTTTGGACTGAGAAGGCCTGGAAGAGACTGGACAGGACCAATTCTTTGAAGGCCAATGCCTACGAAATCTGGGAGGCTGTACTTGCAGGAAATCTTTAACAGTTTGCATAGATTTAGATTTTTCCTCAATCTTTTTGAGGACTTCTTCTGCTTTGTTGCCAAACAAGCGGTCTTGGTTTAAGGGAGCATCCAGTAATTGAGCTTTAACATAATCTGGCAAGTTTTGCTCCTTAAGCCAAGCATGCCTTCTAAGTACAGACCCAGTGACAGCAGCCCTGCAGGATGCTTCTAAAGAATGAAAACCACATTGCAAAGTATGTTTACCAACTTGTTCAGCAGAATGCATTAAATCCTGTAATTCTTTGTGTTCAGCACAGTCAAGAATCAACATCATTTTCAGTTTAAGTAGTCCCATAATATGCTGCTGGTACTTCAACATATGAAACTGGCAATTTAAAGCCCTAATGACCAAAGTAGCAGAAGTGTATACCTTTTTACCCCATCTGTCCAAGGCTCTAGAATCTCTATCAGAAGGGGTAGGATTTTTGGCAGCAGTAGCCTTAATGCCCTTTGGACCTTGGGAAATGGTCTCTGGATCCGCAGTAGGATTCTTGAAGAGGAAAGTACAGTTGTGTACACTTACCATAAATGTAGATGTTTGCGTATATTCACTGTTGCAGTCATTACATTTGGGTTATCTGCTTGCAGTAGCCCTCAGTCAGTCTGATTAACAAAGTCTTGGGTCCTGCATCAGTTGCTGTCCCTTCTTCCATGACGTCAGGTCGTCAGGGGTATAAAACATGCAGTCGACGCCATTACAATCAGTTTTTCTTGCCCCAGATGTCAGGTGCCCACCTAATGGGAAGCAATTAAATCTATAATACAAGGATATACCTCCAACAAAAAAGCAAATACACCAAAAAGCTTTTAGAGCATAGTAAATGAGAGTAGAGATATAGCCAAAAGAAGAAAGGGGGTTAGAGGGAGGGTAACCAGGACTGCAACAGTGAATACACTCGAACATCTACATTTGTGGTAAGTGTACACAACTGTACGATGTTCTTCGTGTTTCACTGTTGCAGTCATTACATTTGGGTTGATTTCCAAAGCTAAGGTTGGGAGGAGGAATTTAAATAGAATTAGGACCAGCTATAAGGCCCTGCCAGACTACAGTAGCAAAACCAGCTCTGGATTTAGAGAAAATTGGCAAATGATAATGCTTGGTGAAAGTATGTACAGAACTCCAGGTAGCAGCTTCTAGGATGTCCCTTGTAGGGACGCTCCTGAGAAAGGCTGTAGAGAAAGATGCAGCCTTGGTTGAATGGGGTCTGATGCCTGTGGGGTAGGTTTTCCATGTTGCTTATAGCAAAAATTAATGTAATGTAGTGGCCTATCCATTTTGAAATGGTTTGCTTAGAAACAGCTTTTCCCTCTGTACCTGCAGCAAATGCCATCAGCAGTTGTTCGGATTTCCTTTGAGGTTTAGTCATGTCCAAGTAGAATCTAAGTTGTCTGTGCACATCTAAGGTATCCGTTCCCCTTTGTTATGTGGGTTAGGAAAGAAGGTAGGCAAATGAATGGACTAATTAAGAGCCACACTGGATATCACCTTGGGCATGAAGGAGGGATTGGTTCTGGGGGTCACCTTGTCCGCATGAAAGATGATGAAAGGCTCCACTGCCATAAGGGCCTGTAAGTCAAACCCTTCTTGCAGAAGTGATTGCTAAAAGGAAAGCTGTTTTCCAGGAAAGGAATTTTAAATCTGCAGTAGCAGCTGGCTCGAAAGGAGGAACAGTGGGTTTCTCCAAGACAAAGTTAAGGTCGCAGGCTGAAGTTGGAGCTCTCCAAGGTGGCCTTAAATTTTTGACCCCTCTAAGGAACTGCTTGAGCAGTGGGTGAGAGAAGAGGGGAGGCTCTGTGTTATAATGAGCCGAAATGGCTGAGGCATGAATTTTGATGGAGGATAAGGACAAGCCCTTATGAAACATCTCAGTCAAATATTGTAGAATCTGAGGTAAACTGGGCACTGCTGCACTCATCCCTTGAGAATGGTTCCAGGTACAAAATCATTTCCATTTTGCAGCATAAGACTTTCTAGTACTAGGCCTCATAGCCTCTAAAATGATATCCATCACTGATTTACTGAGGGGTGGAAAAGAAGAGATTAGGTAATTAGCCGGGCTGCGAGGTTCAGGGTTTGCAGCTGTGGGTGCAGAATCTGCTTTCCCCTGCTGCGACAACAGGGAAGGAGTCTGAGGCAGGTGCCATGGGGCCAAGCGTGACACACTGTGCATGAGGGGGGTACCAGTGTTGGCGTGGCCAGTCTGGTGCAATTAAAATTGTCCTGGGATTGTCCTGTTTGATCTTTAGTAGTACCATGGAGAGCAGAGGAAGAGGAGGAGAAGCATAAACTGATAGGTTTTTCCAGCTGACGTGGGTGCATCCATTTTAGAAGCTAGTTTGTGGGGAATCCTTGTGCAAAATTTGTCACATTGATGGTTCTGGGGGGAAGCAAACAGGTCTATATCTGGGCTCCCACATTTGCTTGTCAACATGTTGAAAATCCTTGGTTCCAGTTTCCACTCATGTGGGTCCATGAGGTTTCTGCTTAGTCCATCTGCCGGTGTATTTAGTTTTCCTGGCAGGAATTGAGCTTGTAGATTCACTTGGTAGCTCAAGGCTGTGTTCCACAATGCCATGGCAGGTCTGCAGAGGGGGTAAGAGTGTGTACCCCCCTGCTTATGTACCACATGACCGTGGTGTTGTCTGTCTTTACCATTAGTTGTCCTGGAAGAATGTTGTCCTTGAAGGCTGTCAGAGCATTCTGTACAGCTAACATTTCCTTTTGATTTATGTGTAGGTGCATTTGACTTGGGTTCCATTTGCCCTGAATGCACTTCCCTGCCAGGTGAGCCCCCCCATGTATAGTCTGATGCGTCTAAGCCCCCCATGTATAGTCTGATGCGTCTGTTGTTAAGGTTTGGGCAGCAGGGGGTAGTGTGACTGGTAGTCCTTTGTTTTGGTGGCAGGCCTCTGCCCACCAAAGGAATTCTAGGCGTAGACAAGGTATGATAGGAATTACAGCTTCTAGATCCTGTGAATGTTGACACCATAGGCTTTTGACAAACCATTGCAGTTTCCTCATATGCAGCCTTGCATATGGAATTAGAAGAATGCAGGAGGCCATGAACCCCAAGGCTTGCAGTATTTGCCTTGCAGATAACAGGGTTTTTGCGACCACTTGTTTGAAGTAGGTTGTCAAATGAGTCGGTTTCTCTGGCGTGAGGAAAGCCATCTGGGAAGTTGTATTCAAGCTTGCTCCCAGGAATATAATTTGTTGACAGGGAACCAGATGTGATTTCTTTTGTTTATGGTGTACCCCAGACAAGTCAGTACCCTTTGAACAAAGGCCAGATGATTCAAAAGTATGTCCTGGCTTTCTGCCTGAATTAGACAATCGTCCAGGTATGGATATATTTGAATATTTCTTTGCCTGCAGAATGCAATTTGTGAATACCGTAGGTATACTTCTTTTAAGTCTAGTGTTGCCAACCATGCATCTTTGCCTAGCATAGGAAGCAGCTGGTGAAGAGTCAGCAACTTGAATTTTGGAATCACCAGAAAGGTAATTAGAGTAGAAAGGTCCAGGATAGGACACCATGTATTGCCTTTTCTGGGTACCAGAAAAAGTCTCGAACAGAAACCTTGTCCCTTTTCCTCTTCTGGTACGAACTGAATAGCCCCCATGCTTAAGAGAGTACTTGATTTTGGGCCTCTGCCCACTGATTTGGGGGTAGATCTGACCACCTGCTTGGTGTTGGTAAGGTGTGGAAGTGAAATCTGTATCCTTGGGACACTATATTTAAAACCCATTTGTCCTAGGTAATGAGTTCCCAGTTTTTGGCCTGCAGACCAATCTTTCCACCTAAAGGAGCATTCAGCTGGGAAGTGCTTGGAAGTTTTAAAAGCAAGCCATTGAGATAGTTTTCCATGGGGGGGGTCTTACTACTCCCCGATTTGGGTGCAGAAACCCCCCACTGCTTAGTCTTGTGTGCCCCCTGGGACTGAAACCTGGGGTTTCTGCTGTGTCTAGGTTTGGCTTGAGAAGACCCGGAAGGGGCTGGAAAGGACCAATTCTTAGAGGGCCAATGCCTACTAAATCTAGGAGGCTGAACTTTAAGAAATCTTTAACAGTTTGCATAGATTTAGCTTTATCTTCCATCTTTTTAAGAACTTCCTCAACCTTGTTGCCAAACAGGTGGTCCTGATTTAAGGGAGCATCCAACAGGCGGTCATGATTTAAGGGAGCATCCAACAATTTAAGATTGCTCCTTAAGCCAAGCATGCCTTCTGAGGACAGATCCAGTAACAGCAGCCCTGCAAGAGGCCTCTGAGGAATCAAATCCACATTGCAACGTATGTTTTCCAACCTGTTCAGCAGAATGCATTAAATCCTGTAATTCTTTATTTTCCACACAGTCAGGAATCAACATCATTTTCTGTTTAAGCAATCCAATAACATGTTGCTGATACTTTAACATATGAAACTGGCAGTTTAAAGCCCTAATGGCCAATGTTGCAGAAGTGTAAACCTTCTTACCCCATCTATCCAGCACCTGGAGTCTCTATCAGAAGGGGTAGGATTTTTAGCAGTAGAAGCCTTAATGCCCTTGGGTCCCTGTGAAATAGTCTCTGGATCTGCAATAGGATTTTTAAAAAGGAACTTGTGCGAATCAGGAACCCTGTAATATTAGTCAGGTTTTCTGGGAGCAAGAGGCAAAGAATCAGGGGCCAAACTAAATTCCAAAAAAGGATCATCAACAATGTCTAGTACAGGAGGAATAGCTAAAGGCCTATGCTGAGGCAGGAGTAAGAAATCCCTAAGCCTCTTTTTTGAATCGGAAAAATGCTGGCTTTCTCAGTGGAAATGCTCCCTTAGAGTATGTAAGGTTGCACCAAAAGAAAAATCCTCTGGAGGGGAAGCAGAGAGAATAGAGTCCTCTGCATCAGAATCCTCATAAGTAGATAACGGCAAATCCAGATCATCAGAAGAATCAGGAAAAAAAGAATCCTGTTCAGAAGATTCATAAACAACTTCAGTCCTAGGTCTCTTAGAAGGGGGAGGTTGGCTTCCCCTAAATAGAGTTATAAGATCTTCAGCCATTCTTATAATTTGTTTTTAGGCATAGAGGCTTGAGCATGCGGCCTGGGCGTTGTTTTTTTAGGCATGGTTCGAGATTTAGGCCTAAATGAAGGAGGCGTTGGTTTAATATGCAAGTCGGTAGGCCTGAATACACCCTCAGAAGCCGGTAACTGCACAGCGGCTCAGGACCCATCCAAGGTAGAGACAGCCACGGGATCCATAGTTAAAGCATCTTGTGGCATACCAGACTCTGAATGGGTCTCAGTAGAGGCCTGCGAATCAGAAGTAGCAGGTATCATGGGCAGCAAAAGTGTCTCACTGAGTACCGGCGAACTGGTGAATGGCTTAGGAGAAGCGTCGTCGGCAGTTATGGACCTCGGCGGCCTGTCTCTGTCTTTATCTTTGCGCTTTTTCAAAATCCCGCTAAAAACAGTTGTTCAATAAAGATGGTGTGTGGTTGGAAGATACTATAGGTGTCCTGGATTCCTGTTTCATCCGATTTTTAGTTACACAGAATACCAAAATAATTTGCAGCAAAAATAGACCAACGACGAACAGTCTGATAAAACCGACAGTGAGGGATGTCGTGGTCTTGGCCTAAGCAAGGAATGCAGTACAAATGAAAATCTTTATGAAGTATTTGCTTTCCACGGGTAAGACAATTGTTAACTTTTACTGACATCGGTTAAGAGCAAGAAAAAGGATCCCCAATGGGGTACTTAGCTTTTTTGAAGACTTCAGTTCTGAAACTCGAAAACGAAAATTTCAGGAGTCGGCCGACCGGCACTTGCGAACTGCTTCTGCTTCAGACACTGCGCGGCAAGAAAGACTGGTGTAATGGCGTCGGCTGCATGTTTTATACCCCCGACGACCTGACGTCATGGAAGAAGAGACAGCATCCGACGTAGGAATCCAAGACTCTGGTATTCAGGCCGGCTGAGGGTTACCTGCAGGCAGATAACCCAAATGTAATGACTGCAACCGTGAAACACGAAGAACATCTGTCCATGTGACAGTTTGATTACATACAGACAGTAAATTTAGGTGTTTACTTCTGTACTGTTAACATGGCAGTCTCAGATGGAACCACTGATCAAACTCTACAGCTGTGTGGTGGATGCTGTATTCAGAGAGGTACCAGACCACACTGATAATACTATATTGCATGCAACTACTATCATTTTGAAAACATACACTGACTTAAGAGTTCAAGAAGGAGCCAAGGAGCTGTAATTATCCAGCAAACCACCTCACTGTATGGCAGTTTTACTGCCCAAATTACAACATGCAGTCCAAATGTACTAAACATTCAATGGGATAGCTAATACATGGTACCCAAAGCACCATCTGTTATACAACCTACAGTAATGATGGTTGATTTTCAACTTTGAAGGAGTTTTCATAGTTCACAGAAATGATATCCATTTTATGACTTTAGTTACTCATTTTTAGATACGGTTTCCATGGATTCTTATCACAACAGTGACAGTACACACAAGTAAAGAAAGAGTAACACTGAAGGTTGGGTTTTCAAAAGTTCACTGTCTGAGAAGTAATTCAGGACTGAACATGTGTATCAGTCTCTATTTCATTTGTCAAGACAATGCATCCCATACAAACATAACAACCCAGAGCACTGAATTGCCAACCAAACTCAGCCATTTGATAAAGGAAGTGATAACTAAGGTAAGGAATGTATTTTCAAATGGGGATTTTGTCAAAGATGATCCTGAAACATTTATAGATGTGTAGATGTGTGGGAACGCCAGTGGTTAAAACCCAAGCCTCATGCATCAGCCCACAACAAACAATGTGGAAAACATGGTCATCAAAATGTCTGTAAACCAGTTATTTTTTCAGCTTGAAACACAGTACTTAAAGTAATGTTGATAACACTGCTCACGTGGCCATTTTTAATCGAGGACCTGCATGATCCTTCCTTGTGGAAGAACTGCTGTCTGTTTCTGTTGCAAAGGGCAATACAACCAGGAAGGACACTTGGGGAAACTGTCAGGGGATGTTAAAGAAAAATAAATGGTTCCTTCTTCATGACTGGAAAAATGGATCAGAGAGTTTAATTACCAGCTTTCAAAAATTCAACCAGAAAACAATCAAAATGAGCCAAAACCTTGGAAATGAAAGCGGTCATGGAAAAGGTTACTGAAATTGACAGCTTCATAACAGCATGGAATCTGAAAAATAAGCATTTCAAGAATTTTCAAGGGAGCAGGTGTGATGGGATGACACTTCAGACAAGATTTGTATCCCAACAATGGCAGCCCTAATGACCAAATATTGTTTATTAAACAAAGGAACACAATTCTTCATGAGCAGCAAAGACAAAGATGCCATCTTCTAAGATGATGGATTTTACCTGAATGACATGGCATTTCTTAGGTGATGTTATTAAACTGTTAGACTTCTATGTCAAACTGCAGGAAAAGACTCAGTTGAACAACCAAATGTCTGAACATTACTCATTCATTCAAAAGCTGGAAATTCTGCAAAAGCATCTGGTTATTATAAAAAATATTCATTCCACAACTCTATGGCAATGAAGTGAACAAAATACTGTACAATGATAGCAATGCCTTTTCAGGAAGGATATGACTTTCAAAATGTTGCAACAACTCTGACACCTAGCCTGAGTGGGGATTCACACCTCATGACACCTGCAAAGTTCCTGCCTGGACAGCTTTTGCCTGAACTAAAATTCTGAGACTGCAAGTTTTTCAAGCTACCTGTAAACAAATGCATAGATCTCAAAAACTATAAAAGTTATACAAAATTTAAAATACAAAAGTTACTCAACACACACACATCCTTACAATGCTGATATGTCAGTCAGACATAACAATGATTTTATATTAAACAAGTTAATTTGATATAATTATGCAAACGTGGAAAACATGGTCAAACAATCTTTACGTAGGTCTGGCTTATATGCCTCAAATAAGCAGAGGGACACTAATGGCAGGGTGGTGGAAGATGTCAACGATGGGTACAGACTGTAAGAAGGTGCTGCAGACTGTAAGAGGGTGCTATGTCGCTGCTTCCTAAAACAGTTTGCCCCTTTTTCGAGTGCCTGACTAGAAAGCTGAGCTGCTCCAGACATATTTTAACTTTTGAGTTTCAGCATGCTATTAAAATTGAAAATGCTTAATAAAACTGAAAGCTTTTTTTTCTCTCGTGTACAGTGTCCCTACAGTGGAGTGGGCTCTAAGTAAGACAGGGGATTGGAAGAAACTAACAGGAGACCATTATGGATGAGAGATAGGAGTGGAGGAAATAATCAGGAGACCATTATTTTCAACAGAAGTCAGCCTGGGAGTAGATAACAGCAATGCACATGTTAATATTTTAAACTACAGAATACTACAAGGTCAGTCAGTGACCGAGATTGTATAAAAATATTATGAAAATGTGCCTGATTTTGCAGAATATCCTTGTTTTTACTTAATACTTTTAAACACTGCTTTACTTTTAAACCAAACCCAGGAAAATATGTATACAATGACAACCATTTTGTACAGTACCCTTAAAACTGTATTTCTCTTGTAATAGATTAGATCCAGCTAGATATAAGCAAGGTTACAGGAAAAGAACAACGGCAATGGTATTGTCGATACCAGTTAGCAAAAACGAAACCAAAATGTGGAAAACATCAGAAATGCCTGCAACAGAGATCTAACAACCCTAAGAAAAATTGGAGCTTCCAAGATAGTCTTTCCCTAATATTTGTGTTCTGTGACTTACCCTCTTTATGTTTGTCCAGCTTAGTCTGACTTTACAGAGCTAGTGTGCATTTGTATGATATTAGCTACATTATTTGTTCTTTATGTGGTGTTTTTCTGAAACTAAGCTGAAACTGTTATACATTGTTGTCATTTCAGCCTCAACTTTGCTTCCTATTGATCTGTTCCTAATAACATTTTTTTCTGGAAAATCACCAAGTAGTCCTTAAGTGCTCACAAACCTTCAGATTTCAGAAAACACAAGCCAGTATAGACACTGCTGTTGTAGCACCATTTTGATCCTTGCATCAAGAGACTGAATTAGTATTTACTATCACAATCAGATGAGGTGTACACAGCCATGTGGCAATATTTAGATGATCCCACATGACCATAACTTCTTCATTGACAGTAATTCTTGTTTTTCAGCTACCTATCTGTATAAAATGTGTTCATCTAAATAATTTATAAATTTTGAATTCAGCTATAGTACTCAGGCTGATCAACTCCAAAATGTTGCAGGGAGGAAGATGCACAGACAAGAGGACACAACAAGCAGACTGTATTTTAGCTAATAAAACTGGAGTTGTTTTTGTGATCTAGTTTAAGTTTGCTGAAGTGCAACAGCTTCTTGTCTTATGTTAAGGGCAGGGTGCTGTTTACATATTGCATCTGCAAGTATTCTGGTCATGTCCTTACTCAGTTTATTCTTTATGTCCCCACACAGATTTTGAACCTGGCTTTGAACATCATTCAAGCAAAAATGATGCTCTTAGTTAAAATTATTGTAACTTCCTTAATCATGACATGTTAAATTGTGTAAAGCTAATCCTGCCTGCTTGTGGCCACATTCTGTAGATGTAGAAGCCTGTTTAGAAACTCATGATATCACGAATCATTGGTTACCGATTACTTTTTCCTAAAGAAAAGTGGAGACCAGGCAGTGGCAGTTTTAGATTTTAAAAAGCAGGTTGCTGTACTGTGATGAAAGCACAGTCTAGTTCAGTCTATCTTTTTTACTTATATTTAGACATGTATGCATATTTTCAGAGCCAAAGAGTAACAAAACAGGAATATTCTCTTTATTTAATGTCATTTTTTAAAACTGGTTCATAACTCAGAATGTTGTAAAGAAACTTGAAGCGAGGTAGCCCTGTCAACATGAAAAGATACCAATATCAACCCAGTGGAGGTCAATAAAGAAAAATAAAAAAAGCAAAAGAGGAGGCAATTTAAGCAATATCCAAATTTATTTTGAAATATGCAGCGCCTTCAATATCATGTATGGTTAACAAAAATCCTGAAGAAATGCAAGCTGGTGCATCCAAACAAGATTCAGATAAAGGACTGAAAGATAAAAAATGAACCATCTTCAAAACACACTTAAAAATGAGGGAAAAAGAAGACATTAGCAAGATCAACAACAGTATAAAAATAAGAGTGGAGAAGAGCACAGCACTCGGAGCTAAACCAAGACTTTGAAGATAAGAAAATGAATATTTTAGTTTAATGTTATAATCACTGCTTGGCACATACCACTTCCAGATGACATTAGAGTTAATCTAGTTAAGAGGGGAGTAAACCTCTTCAGAATAATGACGGACCTTTTTCTGTTCAAAAGGAGGAGAAAAGAGCAAAAGAGGCAGCCGACACTTGACAACGTTGTGGTTTTATAAATCTTTACCAAAAAGGAAAAAGTGTCGAGAACTTGGACAATTTACTGAAAGTCAAAAATTGTTTCTATTGTTTTATTTTTGCCACAGATGGTTTAGAGATGTTCAGACTAAAGCTTGGACATCCAGCTTTATAACTGGCTTTAAAACCTGATAAAAACGTTTATGTTAAAAATCCCTAAACATAAGAAATCTGAACAACCTCTCTCCTGCTTAGAAAAATAGAAGACTTACGCAATGGGAGTGAAACTCAAAAAATTGACTAATAAAATCCATCAAGTACAAATGAACAGTCAGAGAAATAAATGGAATTTTATTTAATATAGTGTTTTGGATGTCATAATGTTTTTGGGCAAATGACCTTCCTTTACGTGGTCACACAGAGAATACATCATCAGCAAATTAAGAAAATTACTCTCAAAATTACAATCTAGTTTTCAAGGACCGTTTCCTAAAAATAAAATAAGTTTATCTCCTTTCAGAAGGAATGTCATATCTCAAAAAAATCAAAATGCGTTCACTGGTCTTCTGGGAAATTACAAAGAAAATATAATGGCAAACATTAAAAGCAAAATACTTGGAATTTTTTGATAGCATTCCTCACATTTCACATACTTGAGTGTGAAGTGATCGGGTACATCCATACTGAAGATATTTTGGTCAGAAAACATCTTGAAACATTTGAATAGTGATGAACTGATTGATACAAACCTTTGTCACAAACAAGGCTGCAACTATGGCTGGTATTCATGGTGGTGTTCTGGCAAAAATCAAAGATATTAATCCCAAATCTGTACTTATGCCTTGTGAAAATCACTCTCTGAACCTTTGCAGAGTTTATTCTTTTGAAAGTGTTTCTTCGTGTGTGACTTTTTGGGAACTTTGGAAAAAATTTACTCAAATTTCTTTTAAGTTTCACCTCTGATGGAAAACATTGCAGAATGTAAGTGTAACAGTGACAAGATGCAACAATCATTATGAACCTGTGTGGTCAGTAAACAAAAAAAAAGTATGAAAATGTAATCTCGACCTCTGAAGTAGTGAGAGATTCCAAAAACTGTGGGCACAGAGTTATCAGCTTAGATTTCTGCTACATGTGATTTTTCTTAATGAAATAGTTTTTGTCCGGTGTGAAGTTTTTAAAGGAGGTTAATCAGACACAAATGTTTGCAAACAGCCAAAATAGCCCTTGACAAATGTAACAGTGAAGCTCCAAGCTTTACAATTGTTCCATGAAAATCAGCACACTGAAAATGTGGAGAAGATCATTAATAACAAAATATAGGGAAATGGATGGTTCAATGAAAATGCTCTGTGAAAACTAAAGATGCAGGTCTTGCACTGCCAGAAGAAATCAAAAGGGTAATACCTGAATGCCTTGATTGTTTTCACCAAGAACTGGACACACTTTATCAAAAGAAATGGATCAAATAATGTCGGTGCTTGCTATCATTCAACCATTTTCTCTAGTGTTTGCAGAAGAAAAATATTTTAGTGTTTACCAAATATAACAGAAATTTATGATGAATTTTGCGGTTGCCTCACAGCAAGAGGTTCTCCCATTCGATTCTCAGCTAGTGTGTGGGGAGTGCCTTCTGTGTGGTGTCTGCAAGTACTCCCCACGGTCGAGTGGCCTCCGAAAGACATGCGTGAATGGACGTGCCTTCGCTGAAGGTTGGATGTCGGGCTGGCCGGCACCATAAAAATCTACTGCCAATTAGCGGACTGGAGTTCTGCTGTGGCGACCCCTAACCGGGAAAAGCAGAAAAGACAAAAACTTTGCTGGAAACTTTAACTGCAAACACATCTGAAAACCACTAAAATCCAGCCCAAAGAAACAAAGACATGGGCAGTTTTGCAGTTAATGGAATTTATTGCAAATATGATTATTATGAATCTCTCCCAAACTTATCCTTACATGGAGGACTTTTCCTAAAAATATTTTGTATCTCTTGCTTCATGCAAAAGAAACTTTGAAATTAAAATTAATAAAATGTGCTCCTTAATCAACAATGACACAGGATAACTTCACAAATCTGGCTTTGTCAAAATTGATCTTCACATGTTTATGCTCAGTAGATGATAAAGTCATTGTCAAATCTGCAGAAGTTATGGCTCAAAAACAGAAACTGCAAAGTTTTTATTATTCATTACTGCAACAGACCAATATGCAGGTATAATTTTCACCTTTTCAGAAACACAGTATGCAATCTTTCCTTTGTTTTTTACTGTAATACTTATTTTACTTTACTTTTACTGTCATGATTATATGTACGAATTTCAGTAAAGGAAATTTTTCACAGCACAAAATTCTTTTCTGGCCATTATTTATTTCACTTCATGATTATTACAGAAAACAATTGTATCATGTAGTGTGTGTGTAAATGGGTGAACAAATTCTCTGCTCTGGGTGTCAAGTATGCTAGTTATGCCATTGCAACTGAGACCAGACAGGAAAGAATATGAAAAAGGAAATTAATGTGTTTATTTGAGACAGCAAAAAGGAAAAACTAATATGGATAAAGGAACAGGGTGGTTAGATTAGGATGCATACTACAAGGCCACACAACTTAGATTAATAAATCTGATTCCGGATATACACTATATGCCCAAGTGAAAGCACATGACAGGCACAGTAACCAACAAGGTGGCAGGATTACATGTAGATGTTTGGGCAGATGAAGACGTTTGGGCAGATGAAGGAAACTGAACAAAGAACCGAGATTTTGGCAGCAAATTATAAAAAGAACAGTAGTAGTAGGTAATAAAATGGGATGATGATAGATACATTCTAGGGTTGCTGAACTAATTTTACCTTGCATATACATGTCTAATATTAGCATTTCAAGGAAGATATACAGAGACTGGAAAGTCATTTTGTTAAACAGGAAATATATTTTAAACCATGTAAAGAAAAGATTACATTTGGGGAAAACGATACAGAACAGAGGTAAAAAGAGCAAGGAGTAAACAATTACACAAATATTAAAAATGAGAGGGGGAGGGAAATAGGTCTTAACTGTAGATATGCAAATAAAATCAAGAAAATTTAGAATTTTTCATGGTAATGTTTACCAAAATATTTCTACACCCTTTCGAGACTTGATAAAAAATGTTTCTGCAGACAAAAGGCATATGTTAAGAGATGTGATGGTTCAGAAAGAGGTTATTAGGGCCATATATTCTGGGAATGTAAGTGGCTTCAGTAAAAAAATAATTTGAACAATATATGCCACGTCTTACACTTGGAAGAAAGCGTAATTAAAGTATTGCTATCTTTAGTATTGATAGTGGGTAAGAAAGCAATAAGTAGAAAATGGAAAACTAAAAACAAACCATTAATAAAACAGATGAAAAAAATATTAAGGAGAATAAAAATATGGAACTGAGAACTGTTAGGAATCAGAAGCAGATATCTAAGATGGACTGGATGGGATACTATACTGGAAGGATGTTGACAGTATGCAAGATCTGTATCTGATAAAGTAGACTCTGATACAATTCAAAAAGTCACTGGTGTAGTTGTTAACATGTGTAGCAGACTGTAAATAAAAAAATATGATCACCAATTCCAAATCTCAATTTAGGCTACAAACAGTTTGTGTGTTTGACTGTATTATTTTAAATGAGCAATGCTAAATGGGATTAAGACTGAATGAAGTAGCTCATTGTGATACATGGATTTGCATGCTTCACACATGGAAAGGTACTGATAACTGAATGTTAGCACAGATTGTCTGACATGAGGCTGCATGAGACTGCATTATTAGTACTGTATAATCAAATGATCATAAAATGGCTTTATCAGCAATTAGTGCCAAAATAACAAGTGCGTCATGGATGGGTATTGCAGAGTATGTTTCAAGGAAAATGTTAAGTATTTACATTGCTCAAAAAAAAAAAAGCCTAGGGATGAACACTAGAATTCAACAACCCTAGTTTTTGCAAGAAAAAATGGAAATTTTCTTACTAAAGGCAATCAATTCAATAAATGATGTTGAAGGCCAAAAGAAAAATCCAAAATCTGAAAAAAAAATTACTCCAAGACTCGAGAATAAGCAAGAGAAACACAGTAATTTATATCCACATTACTCATCACAAATGGTAAATTAGATCTGAAAAATAAAGTCACAGAGCAAAGCATTATTGGTAAAAAAAAGGGGGGGGGTGAGTTGAAGCCTTAGAAAGTTCAGTTCAGTGCAGAGCAAACTGTAAACTGGAGTCACAATCTTAGTGGTAAGGATGACAGAGTTCCCACATAACATTTCTTTATTATATGTAGCTGAAGCAACTTTTTACATGTGTTATGCCTTGTAATTATGTAAAATTACACATTTGGAGTGCTCTCTGACACCACTCCAAGAAAAAAAAAATCAGGTTGACTTGTACAATGACCCTTCCCAGTAAGAGATCCACAAAAGCGGTTCTTAAAGTTTTGGTTATTTTGGGGCATCTCCTAAACAAGGAGAGAGAGTCCGAGACTATACTTCATGCCGCAAAGGTACTATCCACAATCACAAACTTTGTTTTGTATAGCACCACTACAACAGAAAATCAGACCAACTTCAACTCTGCACAACACTGCAGGCTTGCTGAGAAAGCTTTCTTCCTAGTTGCTACATGGTGAATAGGACTCCTCATACAGCTATATAGAAATACGAGTTAGAGGAAGACCTGCCTTCTCCCACTCATTCATCAAAAAGGCAACCATCCACTTTTTGTGGACACTAAGCAGTACCCACAAAGGCTACTAGGCATACAGTACTGTAAACTCTGTACAAATGTATCAGACCTGTATATACAATGAGGTACTGTGGTAGAAGTCCACATCCTTCCTCCTTAAATCTGTTTAGTGTGAGAAATGACAAAATCCTGCATGTGTCAAGGAATGCGTTCTGCCACTTAAATGAATCTTGGAATCATACCAAAACTAGTGTAAGTAGAGCCAACTTGGACATTAACAAGTCACTGCTTCACAAACTCCCCACTGACCACTTTTGTCACAATAATATCGGTTATCATTCCAGTGATGCCATCACCATCTCCAGACCTCCTTATTCTAATTTATTTCTAAGAGAACATGCCTTTTCTGCTTCTGCTCCTGTGAAACAAACCAAACCCAAAACTGCATAAAGCCAACCTGCAGTTTCAGTCCTCTCCTTTGTTGCATTCAGAATGGAATATATAATACTCAGTAGCCACTATTTCTCATACACCTCCAAAGGACAGAGACAAACTACATTTCACTATTCTGAAAAAATCTCTCTCATGTTTCAGTAATGTGAAATTCAATACCTCCAAGTGGGGCCAGTATACTTATTGCAAAAAAAATACATGTTTTAGCTTAGTTAATGAGCTCTACTTATTTATCTGCAAACAGCAGACATGACTCTGAGAAAGTCTTGCTGATAACCACCTGACTGAATCTTATTACTTTACATGTGTGATATCTTTGTTACTGCTTTTATTCTCAATGGTGTTCTTACGGCTTCCCACTGTCAACCTTGTAATCACATACAATTTATTCCAGTCTTTCATGGATGAGGATTCTCTACCTCTCCCTTAAGTTATTTTTTTTCAAACTGCAAATGTCCCTTGCTCTTTTCCCTTGGCTAGTCTCTCATTATCATTCCACATTACAGTAATAGTGCTGCATCTTAAACTGAATCCATATCTCAAAATGAAAACAAATGTCTGCCTTTTTCTCTATAACGTAATGCCCTAACCACTATTTCCCACTTTGATTACTGCACATTAAAAAGTACACACTTATTTTGACTTGCATTTAATGAATTTGCCTGTATTATTTAAATATTGACTTGTACTCTCTTTTAACATACATTTATTTGGCACTGCTGCAAGCTATCCCTGTACTCCTCCACTATTATTCCAGTAAATTTTACTGACTACCTTCTATTGGTCATATATATATATATATATATATATATATATATATATATATATATATATATATATATATATATATATACATACACACACACACACACATATATATATATATATATATATATATATATATCTATATATATAGGCAAACTCTGGGGAGTGGGAACACTGAAGTCCACTTCCATACCTCTGAAGAGAAAAGGAGAATAAGACAAAACACAAGCAGGCAACTGGTTTGCAAAACACGTAGCACTTATCTTCAGAAACTCTGGATACGGTCCCTCCATGTCAGGCCTTCCTGCATATGGCAGCACCCAAGGATGACTGCCTACTGATACTGAAACTCATCAGAAATGCAGTGGAAGGATGCAGGGAACGGTGCAAATGAAACATTTGCTGCTCATTTCTAGCAGTGGAAATGTCCATCTTCAACAGTATTGCCTGCCATGACACCAGTACATTTTTGCCTGATGAAATTTACCAAAATTCTAAGGAAGAAATCCGCACATAATTTTAAAAGCAACAAACTATTCTGTCTCACATACTTTAAGACTCTCAATAATTGGCGTGGATGCTGCCAAAATACATTTTGGCAGCATCTGCGGCAATTATTGGGAAGACACGGCATCAGAAACACACACACACACACACACACACACACACACACATACACACATACACACAATTCAGATGGAGAAAGATGGGGGCAATTTAGCTTGTTATAACAAGGTTTAAATACTATATTCTTCAGAGGTGGACAGAAACTGGACTATCTGAAGAAAGTCCACAGAAAAGTACAGTTTTGTACCTACCATAAATGTAGATGTTCGAAGATCCACATTGCTGCAGTCCTTACACTTGGGTAGTCCGCTGTCCTCGATCGGCCCGAATATCAAAGTATTAGGCTGACGTCGGTCAAGGCGCTTAAGACTGACATCAGGACGTCAGGGTACAAATGCGCATGACCGACGTCATATCCTCAGTCTTTTCTTGCCCCAGATGTCAGAAGACCCTAAACAGAAAGGTCAAAACCAAAAGACAGCAAAAAACAACCAACCACCCTTGCACTAATCACATGAACAATATATACAATATGCACAATATTTACAACCCAAACCACACAACCGCCTCTAACAACAGAGGGGAAGGAGGGAGGGTAAATTGGACTGCAGCAATGTGGATCTTCGAACATCTACATTTATGGTAGGTACAAAACTGTACTATGTTCTTCATCTCACATTGCTGCAGTCCTTACACTTGGGTAGAATCCCAAAGCAGAGGTAAGGGAGGATGGTAAAACTATAAAGTAGTAGGAGCTGCCAAAATGCCCTGTAAAATAGCAGTGGCAAAGACAGCTCTAGATTTAGAGTAAAGTGGAAGGTGGTAATGCTTAGAGAAGGTATGCACTGAACTCCAAGTAGCTGCCTCCAAAATATCTTTAGTTGCCACCCCCCTTAAAAAAGCTGTAGAAGTGGCAGTAGCTCTAGTGGAATGAGGCCTAATCCCAGCTGGAACCTCCTTACCATGATGGGAATAACAGAAAGCAATACAAAACCCAATCCACTTAGAAATAGTTTGTTTTGACACAGGCTTGCCCTGAGAACCCAAAGCAAAAGAAACAAACAACTGCTGAGACTGCCTGAACCCTTTAGTTCTGCTCAAATAATATCGCAACTGCCTGTGTATATCCAAGGTGTGCAAAATCTTTTCCCCTTTATTTTGGGGGTTTGCATAAAAAGTAGGCAAATGAATAGTTTGGTTTAAAGCCACACTAGAAACCACCTTAGGCATAAAGGAAGGATTAGTACGTAAAGATACCCTAGCCTTATGGAAAATTAAGAAAGGCTCAACTGCCATAAGGGCCTGTAATTCAGAAACCCTTCTCGCAGAGGTAATGGCCAACAAAAAGCAGTCTTCCATGATAAATATTTCAACTCGGCAGTAGCTGCAGGCTCAAAAGGTTGTAGAGTGAGTTTCTCCAACACAAAATTGAGATCCCAAGCAGGAGTAGGAGCTCTACGTGGGGGTCTTATATTCTTTGCCCCTCTAAGGAATTGCTTAAACAAAGGATGAGAAAACAATGGTGGATCACAGTCATAGTGAGCAGAAATTGCTGCAGCATGAATCTTAATAGAAGAGAAGGACAAACCTTTGTCCAGTAACTCAGCAAGATATTGAAGAGCCACACTTAAATTAGGCTTAGCAACATCAAATTCCTTTGCTGCACTCCAAAATAAAAATCTCTTCCATTTATCTGCGTATACTTTCCTTGTACTAGGCCTTCTGGCCTCCAAAATAACATTCAAAACTTGCTGCGGAAGCTGAGACCCTCCAGGGTTTAAAACAGAATATGCCAGGCTGTTAGGTGAAGAGAGTGAAGTTTGACATTGAGTAAATGACTGTTCTCTTGAGACAGCAGGTGTGGAATCAAGGTAAAGGCCATGGAGGCTCCCGAACCAGACTTCTCAGTAATGGGTACCAGTGCTGTCGAGGCCAATCTGGAGCTATTAGAATCATCTTCGGCTTGTCCTGTCTGACCTTTAGGAGTACCTTTGGGAGGAGAGGCAGAGGTGGAAAGGCATACACATGAAGATTGCTCCAATTGAAAGAAAGAGCATCCACTTTCCAAGCTGTGGGATGAAACCTTTTTGTGCAAAACTTTGGCAGCTGGTAGTTTAGTGGAGAGGCGAACAGATCTATGTCTGGAGTTCCCCATGACACTGTCAATTTCTGAAATACATGAGGATCCAATTTCCACTCGTGGGGATCCATAATTCGTCTGCTCAACACATCTGCTAAGGAGTTCTGTGCTCCCGGCAGAAACCTTGCCTAAAGATTGAGCTGTAAACTGAGAGCAGTCTCCCACAAAATCATTGCTTGCCTGCATAGAGGATAAGAATGTGTTTCCCCCTTGCTTGTTGATGTACCACATGACAGTTGTGTTGTCTGTTAGAACCAACACCTGCCCTGGAAGAAGTAAATCCTTGAAAGCTATTAATGCAAATTGGACTGCTAACATCTCCTTCAAGTTGATATGTAGATGTTGTAGTCTGGCAGGCCACGTGTCTTGTATCCACTTTCCATTTAGATGAGCTCCCCAAGCTTTGTCTGAGGCATCTGTCGTTAGAATCTGACTCGCCTCTGGCCGGGCCACAGTGAGTCCCTTGTTTAGGTGACATTCCTGAGCCCACCACAAAAATTCCTTTTGAATGCAAGGTATTATCTGAATGACAGTGTCCATATCTTGGCAGTGCTGAGTCCATACATTTTTGAGATACCATTGTAGCTTCCTCATATGCAGTTTGGCATTGGGAAGCACCAGAATACAAGATGCCATGAACCCCAAGGCTTGAAGGACTGTCCTTGCAGTCAGCCTGGACAGATGAGACAATTGATGGAAGTAAAGAGAAAGATTCTTTTGTTTGTCCGGGGTCAAAAAGGCCATCTGGGATGCTGTATTCAGTCTCACACCCAGAAAGCACATGTCTTGAGAGGGTACTAGACTGGACTTTATTTCGTTCACAGAATACCCCAGGCATCTTAGCACTGCTATCACATATTGCAAATGATGAAGAAGCTCGTCCCTTCCTTTGGCCAGAATCAGGCAATCGTCCAAATAAGGATAGATCTGTATTCCTTTTAGCCTGAAGAAAGCTATCACTGGAGCCAGAACCTTTGTGAACACTCTGGGCAGTAGATAAGCCAAAGGGCAATGCAGAGAACTGATAATGAGAAGTCCCAGCTCGAAAACGCGGATACTTCCTGCAACTTAGCCTGATAGGAACATGAAGGTAAGCTTCTTTGAGATCCAGAGTCACCATCCAGTGATCTTTGCCCAGCAGAGGTAAAAGCTGTTGTAACGTCAACATTTTGAACTTGGGAATGTCCAGATAAGTGTTGAGGATAGACAAATCCAAAATTGGTCTCCACGTGTTCTCCTTCTTTGGTACTAGGAACAGGCGAGAATAAAATCCTAGGCCTACTTCTGGCAGAGGGACCGGCTGTATGGCCCCTATTTGCAGCAGCAGAGAAATTTGTTTGTGAGCCTCTATTCTTTGCTGAGGAGGAACGTCTGGCATGCCTTTGAAAGGAGGCAATGTATGGAAATAAAACCTGTAACCTTGGTGTATAATATCCAATACCCATCTGTCCTGGGTAATTAAACTCCAATTTTCTTTGAAGAGTGCCAACCTTCCTCCCAAAGGTGCTGCCAGACAAGAAGGCTCTGGCAGCTGAAAAGGTAGGTCATTGGGCCTGTTTACGAAAGGACTGGCCCCTGCCCTCACCCGAAGACTGTGCAGGTGAACTCCTGTTCTAGGTCTGAAAGAGCCCTGAGCTCTACCCTACCACGTCTAGATCTTCCCTAGACTGTGAATCATAAGAAGGGTACATCCACCCCTTAGCAGGCCAATTCCTACTAAACTTCGGAGGCTGAACTTGCAAAAAATCTTTAACAGTCTGCATAGACTTAGCCTTGTCTTCCATTTTCTTTAAAACTGCCTCCACAGGTGAACCAAACAATACATCCGACTGTAAAGAAGCATCTAAAATCCTTGTTTTAACATGGTCAGATAAGTTCTGATCCCTCAGCCAGGCGTGCCTGCGAAGAACTGACCCAGTGGCAGCCACCCTAGATGAGGCCTGTAAAGCATCAAATCCACATTGTAAAGAATGCTTACCCACCTGTTCAGAAACATGTACCAAATCTTGTAATTCTTTACACTCAATGCCTTCCACCAGAGCATCTACCTTAGACTTCAATTGAGAAAGAAGATAGTTTTGATATTTCAACATGTGAAACTGGCAATTCAAAGCCCTCATAGCTAAGGTGGAAGAAGTATAGACTTTCTTTCCCCATCTATCCAAAGCTCTGGCCTCTTTATCTGGAGGAACCGGATTTTTACCACAGAGGCCTTGACACCCTTAGGTCCCTGACTAACTGTTTCTGGGTCCGCCCTAGGACTCTTATACAGATATTTATGAGCTTCAGGCACCCTGCAATACCTGTCCGGTTTAACAGGAGCAGGAGGCAAAGAATCAGGATTAAGTGAAGCCTCTGCAAACACATCTTCCACAACATCCAGAACAGGAGGAATAGCCAAAGGCCTATGCTGGGGTAAAAGCAAAAATTCCCTAAGCCTTTTCCTGGAATCAGAGAAGTCCGGACCTTCCCACTTAAAATGTTCCCTCATAGAATGAAGAGTCTCTGAAAAAGAAAAATCCTCTGGAGGAGAAGCAGAAGGAGTAGAATCATCCACATCAGAATCAGAATAAGGAGAATACTCCTGCAAGTCTTCAGCCGAAGACTCTGAAACATCCGAAACCTGCTCAAAACTCCCCAACTCTGGTTCCACCCTAGGCCTCTTATCAGGAGGGGGCAAAGAACCTCTAATCAAAGTAATTAAGTCTTCTGCCATTTTGAGCATGTGCTTCTTGGGCATAGATCCTGAAGAACTAGGAGTGACACCAACAGAAGCTAAACCTGGCCTGCCTCTGGGAGAAGCCTTGGAAACAGGAGAGGGCCTAACCACCCTAGGAAGGGAGGGGAGTACAGTAACCTGAGAAGCCCCTTCAGCCTGACCTGCCTCCTGAGAGGCCACATCCTGCAATATCAAAGTCTCCCCCCTGGGACTCCAGAGAAGCCTCCGGTGGAACCACCGGTTCCACTGACGCCTCCAAAGAACCGGCGTCCGCACGGACGACTCTTCTGCCGGGTTTAGCTGCTTTGTCTTTGCGCTTCTTGAAGCGGGCGCCGGAGCATCCGGCGGCATATTGTAATTGCACCGCTTCAAGACCAACCTGGCACAATCTAACCTTCGCAATAGTGCGCTTATTAAACCTAGCACAAAAGCGACACCCAACAACGTCGTGCTCAGGCCCCAAACAAGGAATACACAAAGTATGATAATCTCTATGCGGTATCTGCTTCCCACAAGAAATACAGTTATTCACTTTTTCTGACATCCGTAAAACCACTGAGGCAAGAAAAAACTAAAATATTCCCCAACGGGGTACTTAGCCAACTTTGACTCGGTCTGAAACTCTGAATTCGAAAAATTTCAGAACGCCGAACGGCACTTGCAACGCTGCTTCTGCATCGGACCATGCTGCAAAAAAGACTGAGGATATGACGTCGGTCATGCGCATTTGTACCCTGACGTCCTGATGTCAGTCTTAAGCGCCTTGACCGACGTCAGCCTAATACTTTGATATTCGGGCCGATCGAGGACAGCGGACTACCCAAGTGTAAGGACTGCAGCAATGTGAGATGAAGAACATCAGGAAGAACATGCAAAACTCCACAGAGTTACTGAAGGGAAGGGTTGAACCTTTTACCTTGACTCTACAGTAAAATGTAACTTACTACACCACCTGTACTGAATTTTCATGCTATAAAGCATATATAGATACTACCAGGTTAGCTGCTCATATTTATAATCTACTACTTCATTCTGTTTCAAGTGCAGTATTTTAAACTTGTTTTTTCCATGTGCATTTTGTTATTCAGGCTGCTGATCTTATGTACTATTCCTCAAGCTGTGTCTGAATACCAATTACATTACCTTGTTGAGCTTTTCCTGGTAAAATCCTGTCCTTTACTATTTAATCTGAATCTGGGTGACAAAATTGGGTATCTCATGAAAACAGCTCTAGGATAAAGGATTCTTATCCAGGTAAATGTTCTGGGACAACTGGAAGTGTTCTGAATGAACGTTGTTACAAGGTTCACCAATCTTCCACATTTCAATTAGAATAACTCTCTCTCTGTACTAGTAGTACCTTTCAGTGGACAACAGACCAAATATTATCATGTGCTGCAGATATAATGCAACTTTAACCATGTTTCGTAGCAAACAGTATCTCTGTTTTATCCAATTTACAGTTCCATAAGCCAGAAAGCATCTCAAAATCAAGCTAAGCCAAACAAATAAGAAGGCATCCAGTGTTCAGCTGCCAAGTTAGAAATACAGTTAGCTGTCCCAATGGTGCATTAACAATCACCTTGATAAAACACTGTGTTCAGCTATGAGCAGCCCACAAATGAGTAAAGAAAGTACCAAGTTTGAGTTCTAGTTTATTACAGTGCTTATTTTCAAAGCATTTTACATCAAAAACCATCACTCTAAACAATGAAAACAAGTATAACATTAGCTAAAATATACAATGACTTGCTAAAAACAAAAAGTAAGCAAAAAATTAAGACTATGGTTAAAGCAGAAACAATTCTGGACTAAAAAAAAATATAGTAACATTGTTACATAAACAAAATTAAATGGTGCTGCCAGCAATCAATAGGTAAATGCAAACCAAGATAAGAACTTAAAAATATCAGAGTCCAGACAAAGTAAAAAAAATAACATGTCTCGTGAAAAACTTCTGCAGAAAGGACTTTTTTTTTGTGAGCAAGCTTTAAACCACAAACAGCTAAGAAAATCCCAAATGGCCATCCAAACATTTGAGAGTGACAAACAAAAAACATTAAATCATAAACTCAAATTCCAAGCCCAGTCTTACTAAATGAATTCATCAAAATGCATTCCAAATGCAAGTTGTCACAGATCACTACATTCATCTTCACAAGACACAAACAAGCCTTTCTTCAGACCATTGGTCTGTTTTTGAAAGCTGCTCCTCCCAAATACCACTGCAACTCAGATTAAAACAAGAAAAATAGCCCCTCTTCTCACCACAACTGGGACTCTAATGCAGCATCAACACACCACCTGCGTCTAACCACAGTCCAATAGGATGAACCAAAGCAAGCACATTAAGAAAGGTTTAAAACAAGTTTCTTAAGTGAGCAAAAAATAAATGCAGGAAGCTCTACAGTCTGGCAGTAACTTGCCACCATTGTTGAGAGTGACTCTGCAAATGCTGTAAAGAAACAATGAGGGCAAACAACGTATTGAAACTGGAAGGACAAGAAGGAAAGGGACTACCTCATCTCTGCTCTTACTCTGGATGTTAAACAAAGACATTATCATCTGCACACCTGAAAGTGTCAAGAAGATGTAGAAAATTTACTAACAGCAGCAGCCAACAACAGAAGGCAGAAGCATATGTAATAGCTGCATCCCACAGGCTCTTTCCACAACACATTCGCTGTCCTCAGCCAAACACTAGTAATTCTGGTGACAATGTTCAGGAAACCCATAACCACAATATGCATCTAGATAGGCTGTGGCAATGTTTATCATTTGGAGGCATCCACAGAGCTAGAATGATACATCGAACTCTTTGGCATTCAATACTCAAGAGAAAGAAACAAAGCTATACCTGTCAACCAAACTGTGCAACCACGAAATCCACCTCTTGTCCCCACCACTTGACCTCTCTTGTTTCTGCTGACATGGTGAGCCTGGTATGTCACATTGGTTGATCTCTGCATTCCCTGTAAAGACAGCATAATTTCTAAATGTAAATATATAATATTTGTATCAGCATCAAATGATATGTTATTCAAAGTTCATACTCTGATACTCACTTCAAAACAATGCTGAATTACTGAACCACTGCCTACATTTTAACTTTTAATTTAAAATTTGCGGTGTCTAACCATCTCCACTAAATGACAAATCAAACAACTATTTTGGGTGCTGAGCACCTTAACACAGTATCTTCAAATAGTAGATCCTTACAGATCCTTACAGATGTAATAAATATAGTTGGAGTACATTGTCAAATAATGCAAACCAACTCAGACAGAATTACTCAACATGTCTAATGTCCCTGACTACCCTGAGAATAAACAGCCTTCGTCCCTTTCTAACACAAACGACAACTGTGAGTATATCCTCACACCTTTATCTGTTTTCAAAGAGAAACACATTTTCTTTTCAGAAGGTAAATCCATAATACCAACTCAAAAAAAAAAAAAAATTAAAAAAAAAAAAAATTAAAAAAAATTTAAATATTGCACAGGGGAGGCTTATGTATGGCTTCAGATGCCAACTGTAAGGACAAATCATCTGTAACCCATGTAGGATCAATTAAATGTATTGGACTGGTTGAAGTACAGATCTGACCCCTACCTCCCTAAATATACATGTAGCTACAAATGAGGCATACAAGATGATCCATAATACTGTGCAAAGCTCTTGAAGAAAGGAAGGGAACCTAATTAAAAAAAAAAAGAAAAAAAGTTAGAAGACATCCCATTATGCTGGTTATCACCTAAAACTGTACTATCTTCTATGAGTACGGCCCTTGCCTTAATAGCCACATTTCTAATACTTTGCAGAAAGTACAGCTGTACAAATAAACACTAACAGTAGATGTTTGAATGATCACAGCTGCAGTAGCCTAAGATATATGGGTTACACCCTGCTAAAGGATACAACGGCCCAGAATACAACCACAAGGAAAAACCACGGAAACGTATACAAAATAAAAAGCAGCGAAACCAGAAGCAGAACACAGAACCAACTCCACAGAAATAGCGTAACCAACAAGTTTTAATATCCGCTTTCGTCCTTGGACTTCCTCAGAATGAATGAAAGCATTTAAAAACACATTTAAATACAAAATAAATTAATCCCAAATGTTTGGTGATTGGTCAAATAATAATCCAATTAATACAAACGTCACTAAATAATTAATCTGAAGCAGAAAACCTGTTTCATAAGAATAAAGAAGAAATAGAAACATTGTCCTTGTTTATACTTAACATGTTGTTATTTAAAAAACATTTAATATTGACTGCTTCGTTTAAACCTGGAGCTTGGTCAGCAAAAAGTTTAATCTGCCACCAGGTCTCTCTTTGTTCGACCAACTTTTTAAAATCCCCACCCCTCAGGTCAGAATGGACCACCTCTAATACAGAAAATAAAATTTTTTTTAAATTCAAACAATTTACAGAATGTTTAAAAAGGGCACTGTTATCATTACTAGTCTTGATGTTATAAACGTGTTCCTTAATACGAGTATGCAGGCTTCTAGTAGTCATCCCTATGTAAAATGCGGGGCATGAACTACAAAAGCCTATATAAACTACCCCTGTGGTCTTACATGTAACATATTCAGGAACAGGGAAGGTAAGGTCTATACCCTCAATCGAAATAACAGGTCCTTTAGCTATAAATCGACAAGTACTACAATTATTACATGGAAACATACCTTTAACGTTTTGGACCCTATTATTTAAGTTAAAGGAATGTTGTTCAAGAGCTTTTTTAACATTGTAAGTGTTCCTGTAAACAAAAAAAGGTTTGTTACCTAACACCTCATATAAATCTGAATTTCCATGAATAATTTTCCAATTCTTCGTCAAAATGTCACGAATCTGGTTGTTATCAATGCTCATGTCCAATGAACAAACTAGCTTATGGTGACTCTCCACTATATTGGGAACCAAATTAGATGTTATAATGTTCACGTCATCAAGTATAGCCTTGTAATTTGATTGCCTTTTTGTATATATTTCATTAATGATAGAATTTAACAAGGGTAAATGATACCCTCTAGAAAGAAATAAACCCTTAATAAACTCAAATTCCACTGATAAATCATCATCCCTAGTAGTCATCCTACATGCACGGATGAACTGCCCTTCGGGTATGTTACGAATAACGTGTGTTGGATGCGCACTAGTGTAGTGCACATAATTATTTGTAAAAGTTTCCTTTCGATGGATTTTACTATGAAATCTCCCTTCAAAGCTATCCCACCAAAGATGAACATCCAAAAAATTAATGGACTTTCCAGAACAGCCTAAAGTAAATTGTAAAAAGCCCCCAGTGCCATTTAACTTATTAAGAAATTGTTCCACTGTTACATCATTCCCTTGAATGATAAATAAAAGATCGTCTACAAACCGACAATAAAATAAAACTTGAAAATCATTTTTAACTACACTTAATATAGTGTCCTCCCACCAGGACATCACCAGGTTAGCATAGGCAGGGGCCGCTGACGACCCCATAGCCACACCTCTTTTCTGTCTGTAGAAGGTTTTCCCAAAAAGAATAAAATTGTTTTGTAACAATATTTCAATAAATCTACAGATAGTAAAGATTTGTCCTGTTCTGAAGTTTTTATTTTTACTCAGAATGCAACGGATTGCTTCCACCCCATCCTCGTGGGGAATAGAGGTAAATAAGGATGTAACATCAAGTGTAAAAATGATGTGTTTATCTGGGTCAAAAATCTTGGTGACAGAACTCTCCTTAACTTTTTTCAAAAAGTGCCAAGAATCTTTAAGAAAAGAGTCAAATTCAGACACTAAAGGACTTAATATGGCATCAATAATGAGAGCTATCCCTTCGGTAACCGAATGGGGGGCAGAAACTATAGGCCGAAAAGGTGGATCTAATTGATTTTTATGTGTCTTGGGAATTCCAAATAAAATGCCAATTCTGGGTTTATCTATAAAACAAAAATCATAAACTTCTAAAGTAATTTCACCTGACATTAGGGCATCATGCAAAAAAGAATGAATTAATCTTTCCTTTCTCCTAATGTCAAACAGTGTAACAATTTCATATTCGTCGTGATTCTCTAGTAATTTTAACATTTTAACATTATATGATTCTTGAGACATTATTACTATGTTTCCACCTTTATCACTTCTCATGAATCTGATGCCGTGATTCATGTTTCTTAACCTATTGAATGCTTTTCTTTCATCAATAGTTAAATTGTGTACTGGCCTGTCTTTTTTCCTCAAAGAAGAATGTAATTCTTGTAAACAAGCTTCTTCATAGATTTTTAATGTGTGGACCAATGGAGGGTTATAGTTAGAAGACTTAATTAACTTCTTATTGTGACATGAAACATCATGTAAAATATAAGAAAGATTTAATCTCCGGGTAAATTTCTTAATATCAATAGTGGTCTTACATAAATCGGCCTTCCTGGTAGGAACAAAATTAAGTCCTAACCTAAGAATATGTAATTCATGCGGCCCTAATTCAAAGTCAGTCAAATTAATAATATCAAAATTAATTAATTCTTCTTTTTCTTTTGTCAATTCTCTTCCCCCGAAGAGTTGGAGTTCAAAAATGTCCTGCTTCTGGTGAAAACTGTCTTCTTTGTCACCGGAAGTTTCTTGCCTAAAAAAGTCTTGTTGCCCAATACTGTCGAGTTAGCTTCGCTCAAGAGGTTGTCAGTGTTCTGTTTATGAGTCAAAATCAGCATTGTTAGATAAAAGGCAATTGTCGTTTTCTAACAAAAAATCTTTATTGCTAAAAGGTGTTGCCTGGCCAGTTGCTGAAGCTGCCTTAAAATTATCAACTGGAACATTTTTATTGTTAACAGCAGCCATAACTCGTCCAGTTGAATTAACATTGGCCAAAGTTTCTGATCTTTTATAAACACTAGAAAAAGATGCCGTGTTTTTATTATTGGCAAACCCCTTAGTCTCTCTAACGTTTGGTACAAAAAAGGAATATGCCGAATTGTTTTTATAAGCTGTAATGTCACGTTGAAGTTTAACCAATTTCTTATTGGTAACTTCAACAGAATGTCTGTCAACCTCCTCAAATAAGGGTGTAAGAAAGTCCGCGTTATCAACACAAGACAGTTCTCCCTCCAAGCGGGAAATTTCCAAATTTAAATCAGACATCTTTAGACTGTTGTTTTCAACTAACAGTTTTAAAAAAGACATGCCTGCTTCATTAAAAAAAGTAACCAAATTGTCATAGAAAACATCCCCAACGTGTACACCGTTTGGACATTTAAAGAACCTAAGTCCCTTAGGCATTATTTTTAATTCAATGCACCTCTCAAAGTAGTGGTTCTTGATGGACAGAGAACGGAACCTTTTTACCAACCTGGTCAATGTTTCACGTTTCTTCAAAACATCCCCTTCACAATAAAAGTCCTGGTTCACGAACTTCGCGAATGGGTTGTTAAAAGAATCCAAAAGTTTTTTAACATCATGCCGGGTTGAACTTGCACCGTGTTGATGCTGAAAACGTGAATTTAGGCGCAGGCATCCATCTGTTGTTATATTCCGCCTCGAGCGCTCTCTGGTTGGCTCCACCTCAACAACGGTGTCTAGTTCCTTAAAGGAACCGTGTGGACTTGAAGTTTCCATTGCCTTTTCATTAGAAGCACCGGCTTTAGCCACCAGAATACAAACTTCAGGGCAACTTCTATCTGCCCAAACCATTAGTCAGCTCGAGCTGAGCTGACTAGAAGTCAGGTTTGGGTGCCAAGCTTTTCAGAGCTTCATGCCAACAGAGAGAGGAAAGCTAAAACCTTGAGAGAACAATAAGAATATAATACTAAAATGTTCACAACCTGGCATGCATGAATGAATGAATGAAATAAACAAACAAACAATCAATCAAAAAATCCAAATCCACCAAAACCACTAGAGCAAGCGACTTGAACCTTAGCACGGATATAAATAGGACGAGCTGGAGGGATAGATTTATCACTCAGAGACTCCCTATGCTGTGGAATAAAATCCCGGTCCATGTGAGGCAGAGCACCTCGCTGGCTCTGTTCAAGAGAAATCTTGACCTGTGGATGGGAGATCGTAGGTTTACCCCGAGAATCATCTCTGTGTCACTGCTGGACAGAGGCACAACAAACTAATGGGCACAGTATTTTTTCATATAAGGGGTGGCGTAAGCCACAAAAATTTGGGCTAGGCTTATAAATGCCTTAGAGCAGACAGCCTAGTATAAACCTAGGAACCTATGAACAAACAATTGTGGGGGTAGTTACTGCAACAGTGATCATTTGAACAGTTACTGTTATAGGTGTGGAAAATACATCTGTTTCCCCCTGAGTTGGCCCTTCCTGTTCACGGAGTACAGGCCCTCTAGACCTAGTGGGACCTATTTTTTACAAAAATTTTTATTAATTTAACTTATTTACAATATTTACACAGAAAGGAAGAAATTCAACTTCACATACTGTTTATGCAATGATAAGAATACAATAAATCAAAGTAATTTTATACAATTCACACATTAAGAAGCTTGGTATTTCAATAGCAAAATTTCAGGGTTATCCCAACAACAAAAGGTTTTACTGTGATTTATAGATCTTATTCTGATCACTTCTTTTTCAGTTTTACATAGTATTTTTGTTAAATTTAAAAAATTCTTTGAATGTAGGTGTGACATCCCCACTCTGGGCTTGTAATCAAGAAGTCTGAATCCTCACCACTGACAATGGAGAGGAATGCTCACTTGGAATACAAAAAGATACACTCAGTATATTCACATGCAGACCCCCCCC